>NW_024045131.1:2176510-2202808 GCF_012273895.1 Zerene cesonia | reverse complement strand
AATAAGAACTTACTTCATTTAAGGTACTGTCGGTAAAAAAATAGTTGTGTATAAAATAAATGGTACATTATGTATTTATTATTATCATTTTACAGTTCCGCAAAGCCGCTGAGAATTACAGCGACACTCCGCCGCGTGTAGTGGCACATTTTCACGAATGGCAGGCTGGTATTGGATTAATTGTTTTGAGGTGAGATTTCTTTATACGTCATAGCGGTGGTTAGCTGGGCTGGTGGTTCGCCTGATGGTAAGCGATCACCACCGCCCGGGAACTGAACAGAGGTAGCTTCTGCGTATGCGCTGTACGCTTTTACAGGGAATGGGATAAGGAAAGGATTGATGACTGGAAAGAATGGAGTGGTAGGGGACAGGAGAAAAAAACGGGCCTCCAGCTAACGAGATATATTTTTTTAATGATATAAAACTAAAAGTGATTACGTATAGATTGCATATCATTTATATTCTTGTTGTTTTAAGCTATTTTTCGTACGGGCAAAGAAACGATCAGGAAATTTCAAAGTATATCATGGAATGTAACTTTTTAATCAAGGATAAAACAAGGATAAGGCGAATGATGGCGAACGATTATCTGAAGTGGATACCACAATTATAATAATAACTTCAATTTATATGGAATAGAGCTGAATAGGTGTTTAAATGTTCCTTAAAAATCCTTTGTTTTATCAACAACTAGCTGCGCCCCGCGGTCCCACCCACGTGAATCTGTATCCCGTAGGAATATCGGTATAAAAAGTTGCCTATGTGTTAGTACAGTTGTCCAGCTATCTACGTACCAAATTTCATTGCAATCGTTTTAGTAGTTTTTGCGTAAATGAGTAACTAACATACGCATACACATACATCCATCCTTAAACTTTCGCATTTATTATATTAGTAGGATTTACTGTTTACAAATAAATTTTAAATAATTCAGCTATATAGTTATATTTTTATATATACAAAATACAACTCCTATCGCTCACCATCACTACACAGTATATAACAAAGTCGCTTTCTCTGTCTGTTTTTATGTATGCATAAATCCTCAAAACTACGCTACGAAATGTTGTTAGGTTATTTTTGAATAGATGAGTGATTCAAGAGGTTAATGTCTATAATAAATCAATAAAAGTACTCCGAATTTTATGCGTGCCAAGCCGCTGGCAAAAGCTAGTAATGCACATAAAACTATCACTCTCTCTTCTCATATTTTTTTTTCTCACTTATTCTTCATCATCTTTCAATAATCAATCCATAAAAATACATCTTTAAATAAATAAATCAATAAATAGATAAACAAACAAATAAATAAAAAATAAATGAATAAATAAATAAATAAATAAATAAATAAATAAATAAATAAACAAATAAATAAATAAATTAATTAATTATAATCCTTATTATTAATTTCAGGGTAAGACATGTGGATGTGGCAACTGTGTTCACGACTCACGCGACTCTACTCGGTAGATATTTGTGTGCTGGCAACACTGACTTCTACAATAATTTGGATAAGGTAAGCTTTGTGTTGTACAAATATGTAGACAATAGCTGCGCCCCGCGGTTTCGCCCGCGTAAGTCCGTATCCCGTAGGAATATCGGGATAAAAAGTTGCCAATGTGTTAATCCAGTTATTCAGCTATCTGCGTACCAAATTTCATTGCAATCGGTTCAGTAGTTTTTGCGTGAAAGAGCAACAAACACACACACCCTCTTAACAAACTTTCGCATTTATAATATTAGTAGGATTTGGACTTTTAAAATCTTATTTACGGTTTATGTGCCCCATTGGAGTTTGAATCCGAATTTCATTCCCTGTCCATTCCTTTATTTCCGTCGTCAATTCTTTCCTTATCCTATACCCCTTAAAAGCGGGCAACGTATTTGCAGCAGCCCTACCCCTGTGTTGTCAAATTTTCTTACTATTTGAGAGTAGTTTAGTTTTTTGTTAAATTATTAGTTCATGTCTCTCTCCATGAATTAATTCATGTTATATCGATGACAGAAATACTTCTCTGAAAGTTCTTCTAATGTTATTTAATTTACTTCTTCCATAGAATCTTATATAATATTTAATTATTAATCACTCAACATAACTATACATGACTTTTTATAATTGCACCAATTGATATACAGCTATCTCTTTCTAGTTCTCAGTGGACGAAGAGGCGGGAAAGAGACAGATATATCATCGCTATTGTATGGAACGCGCTGCGGCTCATATGACGCATACTTTTACAACCGTTTCGGATATCACAGGTATGAAGATTCAAACGGCCAAACTGTTAAATAACTCAAAGAGTAATTTTCTCAAAGTAAAACCAATAGCATAAATAAATAATATGCATGTTTTCATTAATAACAACCATTAAATCATATTGGCAAAAAACGGTTTGTACTGATTTCCAGTATCAGTACAGAAAAACAATGAATGTTGATTTATATGATGCTTCCTTTATAACTTCTTTTTATTTTGTTTTTCCCAGGATTCGAGGCGGAACATTTGTTGAGACGGAAGCCGGACTTCATCACGCCGAACGGTCTGAACGTGAAGAAGTTCTCAGCGCTGCACGAGTTCCAGAACCTGCACGCGCTCGCCAAGGAGAAGATCAACGAGTTCGCTAGAGGACATTTCTATGGGTAATTGTGCTCGAACTCAAACCCATATTCATAACCATATCCATAACCATATACATAACCATATCCATAACCATATCCATAACCATATCCATAACCATATCCATAACTATATCCATACCACGCTTCAGCACGAATTGAGCCAGCTCGCACCAGAGAAGTACCACACCCCCACAAAAACCGGCATAAAATAGTAGCATGCTACTGTGTTTCGTACGGTTAGTGGGGAAGTCGGAGGCCCATATCCTTTTCCTTACCATTTCCAGTCCTTTCCTTTATTCCTCTCATCAATCCTTTCTTAATCCCTTCCCAATATAAAGTCGGCAATCCGTTTATAGAGGCATAAGGTCTGCAATTGACCTTATACCTCTCCAAATGTCCATGGGCGGTGGTAGCGCTTACCATCGGGCGACCCACCAGCTCCGTTACCGACTATGACGTAAAAAAAACATACAAAACTTTACCCCTATACTTACCCTATATCCATACTGATATACGTACAGATACCCACACCTATCTGTTTTATAAGTCATAGTGGGCGACTGTGCTGGTGGTTTGCTTGATGATAAGCGATCACCATCGCCCTTGAACAGAGCATAGGTAGTGCCTCTGCGAATGAACTGCCTGAATTTAACGGGAAAGGATAAGGAAAGAATTGACTGGGAAGGGTGAGAAAAGAAAACGGGCCTCCACCTCGCCCACTCACCGTACGAAACACTAGGTTGCTGCTATTTCACGCCAGTCTTATGTGCGGGTGTGGTACTTTCTCGTTTACTGGTCCAATTCTTACCGAATCGTGCTCGACTCCCACAAATCTGTATCCATAAACAGACCTGTTCCTATACACATATACATACCTGAACTTGCACTCATAAAAAGACCCATAAAACTCGGTACCGATACCGGTAACGGTGTCTGTATCGGTACCCATAGTAGTTATAATAATACCCACTCACATTTATCTATTAATATCACTCACATTTAGACTCATAAATACCAATATACACATATAAATAAATATCAAATCAATTTCCAGGCATTTCAACTTCGACCTGGACAAGACGCTGTATTTTTTCATTGCGGGTAGATACGAATTCGGTAACAAGGGAGCGGATATATTCGTTGAAGCTTTAGCGCGACTTAATCATTATTTGAAGGTAATCGTTTGTTTAATACGCTATGCTGCACTGGTTAGAATAGAATAGAAAATAAGATCACAGATTGAGAAATTTCATTGCAATCGGTTCAGTTGTTTTTGCATGAAAGAGCAATAAACACACACACATCCTTACAAACTTTCGTATTTATGATATTAGTAGGAGTAGGATATTAGGATAGTTGCTTAACCTTGATTATTTAATGATTACTTGTTTATTTATGCCTCATATAATATCCATTCCAGTCGTCCGGTTCGGAGATGACGGTGGTCGCGTTTCTGATATTCCCCGCCAAGACCAACAATTTCAACGTGGAGAGTCTCCGAGGCCACGCTGTTACCAAGGCGCTGAGGGACACCATCCAGGATGTCCAGCAAAAGATTGGCCAGAGGATGTACGACATCTGCTTGAGGTAAAAATACCCACTCACCCCGGGTTCACCCGGGATAGCAAGATAGTAAAATGCTTTGGTACTCTGTAAAGGTGGATTTTAAATGGTCTTAAAAGGTCGACTAGTTTTTGAGTTCGTTCGTTACATACGATGCGTTATCAAGCTTAAAATATGTTTTTATTGAAATCGTGAGCGGCATTTAATGTGAATTTTTGAAGTAACAACTTGTACAGCGGTTCGTTACGTAACGCGTTACGGCGCTAAACTATCTGGCTTCCCATTCTATCTCGCGTACGCTAAGATATATTAAGTAATCAATTGTGATTGGCGTACCGAGTTTCTTTTATTTAAAAATAAGAACCTTTTCTTAAGAGAAGCTGCAGAGTACCATAGTAGGTATCGTACAAAGATACAGTCAAAATTACAAAAATAGTCAATAAAATCAGTCCAACCAGACGAAACGACGAAACGAAGCCTTAAACAAACAGTCGAATTGACAACCTCCTTTCACGAAGTCGGTTGAAATTAACAATAAACAAACGCGTTACAGAGGCCACCTCCCCGACGCGTCAGATCTGCTGCACAAAGACGACACCGTGCGTCTGAAGCGATGCATTTACGCGCTGCAGAGGGACGGCTTGCCGCCCGTCACTACGCACAACGTTGTGAGTACAATGTATTTATCTAGTGTTTGTTCTTACGCGAGTGTTGTGTGTTTGGTGATTGAAAAATTTTTTAACGGATTTGAAACGCGATTTATTCATAACTATCTTCCGCCGGCATTTTTGCCCGCGTGGAGTTAGAACATTTACATATCATTTTGACCCAAGGGAGCTTTCGATCGGGATAAAATGTATCCTATCACCCAAGTTAGTTCATACCCTGTCTGTATACCAAGTTTCATCAATATCCGTTCAGTAGTTTCAGCGTGATTGATGGACACACATCCAAACAAACAAACTGTCATATTTATAATGTTAGTGATTTATAATATAGATATCCAAAAAAGCACGTTCGATTTTGATAAAAATGTATTCTGTATTTCCAGGTTGATGATTGGAGTGACCCAGTGTTGAATTCTATTCGTAGATGTCAACTCTTCAACACTGTTAACGATAAAGTTAAAGTAAGTTAACGAATAACTTAATACTTAACCGTAACTTTGAGTACCTCAATTCGCTTTCTTCTTCGGTAATAGTAGAGCTTAATGTGATTATGTACCTTCTGTTATTTGTTTAAATCGTATAAGTCCGAATCTAATATGGAATAGCAATTATATCAGAACGTAAAGAGTTAGAACGTAAAGAGAAATAAGAGATAAATAGAGATACAAAAAAGTGTATATTATTTAGTTTACAGTATAAGTTTATGTTTGTTTCATTAATGAAATTATTATAAGGATACACTTTCGTTTATTAAAAAATAATGTTCGTCATCAAATTGTCAGTACTAGTCCAATTTAAAGGACCAAAACCTGCCATTTGGTCCTTTAAATTGGTCTAGCAAATAAAGAAAGATTCATAAAAATCGGCCTTCCCTCCCATTTATATTTAGTTCAGTTCTGATAATTTAAAAGCGCTTTACTTTCTTTGTAAAACAATATTATTATAAACAGGTTTCATATACATAATTGGAAAAGAGCAATAGAGTGTCTTGCTGGCTCTTCTCTGTAGATACTGCACCGAACCGGTGGTAAATGTTAAAATTGTGTAATGACAATTCAATTTCTTCTATAAGAAGTCTAATTGAACACATAAATTGAGTTTGAGTTTGAGTTTGAGATTCGAGAATGGTTTAGATTTACAGCCGGTAAAAAAATCTCTTCCAGGTTATATTCCATCCGGAGTTTTTGACGTCCACAAACCCACTATTCGGCTTGGACTATGAGGAATTCGTGCGAGGTTGCCACTTGGGCGTCTTCCCCTCGTACTACGAGCCGTGGGGGTACACGCCCGCCGAGTGCACCGTTATGGGCATACCGAGTATCACTACTAATTTATCAGGTAACATATACATATATGGGTACATTATATTAATCACACGAATATTATAAATGTGAAAGTTTGTTTGCTTGGATGTTTGTCCGTCAATCACGCTGAAACTACTGAACGGTGATTTTGATGAAATTTGGTATATAAACAAAGATTGAAACTAACTTGGGTGTTAGGATACTTTTTTTCCTGATTAATTGCTCCCTTGGAATAAAAAAGGAATCTTGATATCCGGGCGGAGCCGGGACAAGCGTCTAGTTATTAGTAAAAAGGTGCGATGTGTCACCAATACATTTCGTTCGGCAATAATTATTTTCAACAAGAAACTGAATAGGCTTCAAATTGTCAGAGATCAGATCAAATAGACCATGCCTTAAATTTAAACGAAACTTCCCTTAAAAAAAAAATATGAAGCTTCATATAAATGGAGGTCAGTGGCTCATATCATTTTCCTTACACTTCCCAGTCTTTTCCTCTATTCCTCCCGTGAATCCTTTCTTAATCCCATTCCATATTATAATCGGCAATCCATTTGTAGAAGCGTAACATGCAATCGACCTTACGCCTCTCCAAATGTCCATGGGCGGTGGTAGCGCTTACCAGCAGCCAGCTCATTTACTGATGATGACATAAAAAAAAGAAAAAAAATGATCAAACCATTTTCGAGAACTATGGCAACTCACACCGTGACACAAAAAATTTATTTATATAATTTTATTTACTTTATACTCCTGTGCATTGTATGTGTGTCATCATGTACAAGATATTACACAACTGATGATACAAGAAATTATTGCGCGTGCGCATATTATGTTTCCAGGTTTCGGCTGCTTCATGCAAGACCACATAGCCGACCCCATGTCGTATGGTATATACGTGGTCGATCGCAGATACATCTCGCTAGAGGGCTCTGTACAACAGCTCGCTCAGTATATGTTCGATTTTACCAAGTGAGTTATTGATATTAAACATTTTTTTTAAGCCTTCCTAATCCTACTAATATTATCCTACCAATATTATAAATGCGGAAGTTTTTAGGGATGTGTGTGTGTTTGTTGCTCTTTCACGCAAAAACTATTGCACCGATTGCAATGATATTTGGTACGTAGATAGCTGGACAACTGGAATAACACATAAGATTTAAACTTGAAACTTTTTATCCCATTTGCTATGGGATACAGACTTACGCGGGCGAAACCGCGTGGCGCAGCTAGTATAATATACATATACACGTAGACAAGCATATAAACACACGTGCATCTCCAGTAATATTGTAATTGCGAAAATAGCTCTGTCTGTCTGTCTGTCTTACCTCCCTGCCTAAATCACTGAGGGGAGACAATTTAGTTTACCAATTTTGATGCTGTTATTAAAGCCTTTTTATATTGTTTTATTTTTTTATTTTTAGTGTTGCTTTATAAATGAGAAATTTTTAAACAAAAGAAAAATTATTGATCACGAGGCGGGATTCGAACCCGCGTCATTTGCCAAACCGCAGCCACGCCTAGCCTCTCGGCCACCCGTGATCCCGCCACAGCGATCCAATCTCTTCTACTCTTTTTTTTTCATGCGCTAAATAAAAATCTCTTATAAAAAAAAATCTCTTTAAAAATCTCTTATAAAAAAAATCTCTTTAAAAATCTCTTTAAAAATCTCTTATAAAAAAATCTCTTTAAAAATCTCTTAACGGTTTCTTCTTTCAGACTAACGCGAAGACAACGCATCATACAAAGGAACAGAACGGAAAGACTGAGCGATCTGCTGGACTGGAGGAATTTGGGTATTGTAAGTGGCATTTGAGTACTATGTGGTGGAAATTCGACCTTTTTAACCATACATTTTGCTTCTAGTTAAAGCAGAAGGATTAACATTTTTTATTTTAAATTGTCATAATATGAAATGTATAATTACTAGCGGTCTGCCCCGGCTTCGCACGTGGTACATATATAGCCTATAGCCTTCATCAATAAATGGGCTATCCCCCGGCTCCGCCCGGATATCAAGATTCCTGTTTTATCCCAAGGGAGCATGTAATCGGGATCAAAAGTATCCTATTACCCAAGTCAGTCAAATAAGTCAAATTTTAAGCAAGTGCAAGTGGGGCAAGTGCTAGTCATTTTATATCAATTCTATTTACTTACAATAAACACACTTTTTCAGTACTACCGCCAAGCCAGAGCTGAAGCACTCAAAATAGTGTATCCGGACTATGTGGATCGCATGCACATTGAATTGGGCAAGCGTTTCAACTACCCGCGACCGATCTCAGAGCCGCCGAGCCCTACACATTCCAGTGAGTTTCATCGAATTTTGTTTAACTACTTTTTGAACAGAGTTTGCCACGTTTCAACTCTTGAAATCCTTTTAATTCCCTCTCTCTTCTCTTCTTTAATGTTACTTTTGCGTTTTTTCAGTAATGTTTTAATGATTAACTTAACTCGATTCAGTTTTTCGTACAAGAACGTTTCAATTTAATCTATTGAGTCTAGATCTATGGACTTTTAAAAATCTTACGAGTTTTGTTAAGCGAACGTGCATGTGAATAAAGAAAATTGGTTTGACATTGACAAACACAGAGACAAACAATCGAACAAATTTTCAATTAGAATTGTTTCGGAACCAAATTCAAAAAGAAGGTAATCGATTCGATTTATTTTCTTTGTGTTTATCACCTCATAACTTTTATACTGGGTGAATCGATTTTTATGATTCTATTTTATTTGAAAGCTGGTGCCTCCCATGTGGTCTCATTTCAATTTGGTCTAGGTCTGACAATTTGAAGGTTTAGTTCTTTTGACAAAAATAAATCAGTCACATTTATCATATAGGCATAATCCGCATACAAACACATATTAATATATATAAATAGTGTTGACACCCCAACACGAAACGTCGTGGCTCACGGCGTCCTACCACAAGGAGATAGAGCAACGCAAAGAGACGAGAGACGAAGAAGTCCAAACCAGCCTGACCGAGGGTATGGACGAAAAGACCAAGCTCCAGAAGTCCTTGGAGATCCTGGAACTGACTGATCTAGAAATTTCCAAAGACATCGAGGTCAGGTTCGAGAAAGCGCTGGAATTGGAGTGCGACGAGGATTTTCTAGAGCCGATTAACGCGGTCGTAGCGGAGCATATAGACCAGCTAATTGCGAAGCTGAGCGACTGTGTGGACAGGAAATAGGTTCGGTTCTAGGGTGCCTAGATTTTTGAGCACTTGGTATTTGTGCAAAGTTTCACGTAGATTTCATTGACGTACAATCAACAACTAGACTGATAATTTCGAAAGATGTCCGCCGCAAAACTCTGCCTGCACGTGTGTTAAGCAGAATTTTCTAATGAGCGATACAATAGAATTTGAACGTTATTACAACGGAATAAGGTGTTGATTCGAATGACATTTTAGTACAACGCCGCTCGGACATTTTTTGTTGACCTTTTAGTTGCTGTTGTTACGTCTGTGGTAGATATAGTTTTGGGCACAAAAATTATGAATTCAAAAACTGTTATAGCATTTGAAGTATTTTTGGCTAACTGGATACACATTTCGTCTTTGAAATCTGGTTTCGTGAGTTATGTTCCAGGATTAGAGAAAAAACTATTTATTATAAATTATTTATAACATCGCACGTATCACTAGATTATGTTAAATTGTGGTTTTTACAGCACAGTTTGAAAAACACTGTATTTTCAAGGTTCCATGCAAAATAATAAATATATAAAAAAACGCACTTAAATAATAAATCAATTAAATTGTCTCACTCTCTTTTATGTAATATATACAAATAAATTATTTAAGCCTGGTGATGCTAATCAGGATAATAAGATAATGCCATGAGTTAATTGTATTGTCACCGAACCTTAATAAGTGTACAAAGTTTGAATTAAATCTGTCCGTTTTAAGTGGGTAAAAATCTAGTTTAAAGAAGTCGTTTAAAAACAAATAGAGCCTAAGGGCAGTTTTCTCCAGTTTTTGATAGACTTTGATGTTTTATTATTTGATATTTTATACTTTGACGCACATTTTTTTACATTACGTCATTTAAAATCGGCCACCAGTCTATGACCATTTAAATAACTAGTAACCCAATTCTATACAAATATGTGTTTTTCAAAATTCTATTTTGGAAGGTTCCAGAAAAAAGTATTGCTTATGTATATCACTTTAAGGTTTATTTATTGATATATTTTAAACAGCGTAAGTTACGCAGTCATAAATACAAATAAATTCAACCTTATTCCCATCAATTACAGTTGAATTTACAAAGCACCAAAATTTACCCTGGATAAAATTTTTGTGACTGATTGACTATCTTGTTCTTATAATAGTTTGAAGTAATGAACTAAAAAAAAAACAAAAATTAAAATTTATTTTTATTTCTAGGAGCGACAACACCAGCGGCTTCCGTTCATGGCTCTGAAGATGAAGATGAGGTTGATGAAGAGAAAGAATTAGCCGAGTTGAGAATTTCAGATAAATAAATAAAAAATTAAATAATTTTTTTTAGTGTTAGAAAGGATATATCCATACATTGGTAGGATATAAACAATGGTAGCAAAAAGTCGCAGTTTTGTGATTATATATTATAATCGCTATATATAAAGAACAATACCCATGTATGTTATTATATAAAATGAAAGGCTCATTTCTATTTAATCTGTAATCTTTTAAAACCTGCACCAATAATACGTGCGAGGAGGACAACGTGAATAATTCTATATGTAAAACAGAGATGCATGCAAGGCATGATAGAATATTTATTTTTGATTCTTTATTGGTATAGGATACAATATAAAAGTGCAGTAAACTCCCGTTTATCCGAAGTTAGGTACAGGGGAACTAATAAAAACTCTTTTTTTTAATTCATTTAATAACATTCGAATTCTTTTAAATATAAAAAATAGAAAAATCTAGCTAGCGTTGTCAAGGTTCAGCGAAATGGCGCGAGTTCAAAACCGCCTCGTGATGTATATTTTTTTCTATTCTTCTTTTTAATTTGAAAAAAAAAATGGTGTATAATGGATTTTGGGTAAGCACGATTGATAGAGGGCAATTTACTTTATTATTTATATTTTTTTAACCGATGTGCCCAAAAACAATGTGGTTCTTAATTCGATGTATTTTTTGGTTCCGTTATTTGTTAATTAACTCCGTGGGTTTTCAACCGATTGACGCAAAATTTTTGTGTTAGATAATGAGTTGTTGTCATTGTAGAATCATTTTAGAATCTGGACTGGCACCTCCCCCCCAGGGAAGTCAGTGACCTTTTCGGTAGAAAATATTTATGTACTCCGAGAAATCAAATATGATATAACATTTAATGAAATTCCTCTTTCTTCTAAATTAAAAAAAATCTTAAATTATTAAAAGTAAAGTACCGTAACTTGAGTTTCGAAAAACTAAATAATAATTTTACACATAATAAACAGCATAAAAGCTTTGTAAAAATAATAAAAATTTTAAGCTCTCTATTTGGATGGATAAATATGTCTAAAATTTGTATTTCAAATAAAAACCAGTGTTATTTTAGTGTTTTTAATAATTTTTATTTAACTATAAAGTGTATTTTATTGGTTATATAGGCAGCACTATTATAAGTAAAATGTTTGTTTAATTTGATATTTAATAATTTTCTATTTAAAGTGATAATAGATATTTTTTATGTAGCTTTTATATATTTGCATTAAATGTATAATACATTAATACATAAAAGTAATATTTATATCAGTCAGAAAAAAAACAATAAAAGATACAAAAATTTAATGATTTTATAAACATATAAATTTAATACATTTTTGTATGTATGACCAAATTCACCCAAAAGGGTTATTTTAACCTAACAGTCCTTTTCCCAGTTCCTATCACCAACATTACCTCTAAAAATACTCAAAGCAAAGTATTATTCCTGTTTTATATTCCATTTTACTAACTACACAAAAATATCTAAGATTCATTTATATAAAATAAAAAAATGCATAATAAGTCAACCTCAGTTTGCTAAGATATTTTTTCAAACGAAATAAAAATTACTCGATATTTTACCTATTCTAATTCTAATGAAATATTTTATTAAGTAAAGCATATATTTTACGATAAATAATATTTTCATAGGAATTTTAAAATAGTTATTTTTAAGTTAGTAGGTTGTTTTTAGTGGTGAATACTAATATAATTGTCTAAGTGCCACATTTATGAAATTGTTAAAAAAACTTGAAATTTATCATGCTGGGACAACTCTACATACATGTGTGCGTGGCAGCTACATTTGCGTCATATATTTTTATTTTTCTGTGTGTCTGAGCCCTTGTCAGATTACTAGCCAACTGTCGGCTTATATTTCAACCGACTTAAAATAGAGGGTTTATAAAATCGACTGTAATTTTATTTCATATTTTTATAGGGTGAACCGATATTAAGATTTTCTTTTTGAAAGATGGTGTCCTCCGTACAGTTGGTCTAGTTCTGACAAAGTGAAAGCACTTCAGTTTTTTTTTGTTAAAAATAATCATTTTTGTCTAACTAGATTTAAAATATAACGTTACTAGTTTTAAGTATAATATATTTATCTTAGAATGATATTTATAGAGAATATTTTTATAAAGTGTATGTTGAGATACTTTTTGAAATTATGTACATTTTGGTTTGATTTTAAGTGCCATAAGATTGAATTTGTTATTTAGTTGTTTAGAAATAAATGTGTTCAAATATGAGTGTGTTTTATTTTACTCTATATCAAGCATACCAATAAATTATGAATGTTTGTTTTGAGGCAGGATTAAATATCAGAAATTAAAGAAATGTTTAAGTCAAGTATTTATTAAAAATTATCATAAACTACAATATGCTTAAATGTTTACATACTTTATTAGAATGGAAAACTCCTTCATTCTAAATTTTCATTAAGAAACGCTAACTCGTTTTATTAACCACGGTTGTATGTAGTTTCTTGTTCCTCTGTGGGTGTAGAATTGGGTGTGGTATCTTCACAACCGCAATCTGTGGTTGTTAATGTGGCATCATCAGAACTGTTACTGGTTGTTGTTTCTGTAAGCTTTCGATTCTTTAGCTTTTGAAGGTTTCTTTTCTGTAGCTGATTTCGATTCTTAAGGTTCCGTAGGTTTCTTGGGGTTCGGCTTTTCTTTAGGTACTACAGGTTTTTTCTTGTCAGCTTCAGATTTGGCATTTGTCTGCTTACTTGGTTCACTTTATCTTTCTTCTTTTCGGATCTTGGTTTTTCTTTGATATCGGCCTTTTTTTCAGGTTTTGGTTTCTTAATTGTTTCCTTATTAGCTTCACTAGAAGATTCTTTTGATGCATCTACTTCATCTTTTTTCTTTTCGATCGGCTCACTTTTATCGGCCGGGTTTGATTTACTGTCAGGTTTCGAGTTTTGAGTTGGTTGTTCATTAGCTTCTGCAGAATTTTCGTCTGATGAATTATTGTCTGTAGTCGATTTACCTTTCTGTGGAGATTTGGATTCTTTATTTGGCTTTTTACTACCCTCATCAGAATTTTCATCAGATGAACTGTCCCTTTTATGATTTTTCTTTTCTTCAGCAGGTAACGATTTTGGTTTATTCACTTTTTCAGTAGAATCACTGTCTTGTTTATCTGATTTTTCACTAGATGTATCAGTAGGTTGCTTTTCTTTTGAATTATCTGCCTTTTTATTTCTATCAGTGTTTGAATTTTCTTTTGAGGGTTTGTTATCGCCTGAACCTTGGTTTCCTTTGGTGCCATTGCCATTGAAGAAAACAAATACATTGGTTATGTGATCATGGGCCACTGTGTTTCCGTAAACTGTATCAGCATTTACATCAACTGACGTGTTATTATTGTATGATGGAGCATTTGAATCTGATGAAGGCTTTTCATTTTCTTGGTTATTTTTTGAATGAGCTTTTGCAGATTTTTTACTAGCGTTTTTGGGTTTTGAGTTACTGGTAGGTTTATTGTGTTTAGGATTTGAATTTTTGTTTACATTATTGTTAATTGCTTTCGGTTTGTTTGCCTTTTCAGCTGTTGGACCATTGTCGTCTTTTCTGTCGGTGTTCTTTTTCGGTGTTGAATTGCTTGAAGGTTTTCCGTTGTTTTTATTTGCGGAATTGGTTGAAGGTTTTTCGTTGTTTTTATTTGCGTCATTATTTGCTGCGGAATTTCTTGAAGGTCTTTCTGTATTGTTGTTTTCATCTTTGGGATGTCGGTTGGAGGTGTTTGACTGGTTATCATCAGATGCAGGATTTTGGTGCCGCGCGGACGCATTCTTCAATTGATTAGCAACTTCTTGTTTGACCATATCTTTCAAGCGCTGAAGAAAAAAGTTTAGATATAAACAATCTCATCAAGATATAAATTAATGATTATTTAAATATAATTATGTAATACGAACCTGATTTAATAAATCTATATATTTTTTGGTCCATCCAGCTAGCCAGTCCCAAAATACTTTCTGCAACAAGACATATGGTATTTATAAACAAAATGAAACGAATATGATTACGAAATTTTATGTAATTTGTTATTTTATGTGAGAATATTTTTATTTTATGTGAGCAAATATTTATTATTTTATGTTATAGTCGGCAAAGGTGCCGGTGGGACGTCTAATTATTATATAACGTCTAATTCAGGCCTTACGCGTCTGCGAATGGATCAAAAGCATAAAAACTTTAAAAAGGTATGAGATAAATAAGTAATATGAGAATAATAATGGAATAAGAGAAATGATTGGGAAGGGTAAAAAAAGATATTCCTTATCCTTCCCAGTACCTCCGGTTCACCCACTCACCGTACGAAACACAGTAGCATACACATACACATACTATTTCGCGCCATTTTCTGTCAGGGTGTGGTACCCGGTACGAGCTGTCCCGATTCGTACCAAAGTGTGATTGTTATTGATTAAAATACTAAAAATGAAACATACCTTGTTCAAAAGATTATCGAGGTCCTCTTTAGTGAAGTCTTTTGGTTTATTCTCCTTCGGTTTATTCTGAAACATGAAGAATATAATATTGAAATTCAACATTAACCTTGTTTACGGCTTATACGTATAACTTATTACATAAAATAATGTATACCTGTGGGTGGTGCTTATCTTGACTTTCCGGGTTTTCTTTCTTTATAGGTTCGTTGTTGTTTTGTTTAGGTTTTTCAGAAGGCTTAGGATGTCTGTGCTCATGTTCAGTTGATTGTGGTTTTTCTGGTTTGGAATTTTCCCTATTCTCTTTTGATTCTTCTCTGGAAGGTTTTTTATACTCTTCATTTGATTGATATGGTCTCTCATTTGATGAAGAAGGTCTTCTATTCGATGAAGTTGGTTTTTCATTTGATGAAGTTGGTTCTTCATTTGATGCTGATGGTTCTTCATTTGATTGAGATGTTTCGGCTGACGGTGATGTTTCAACTTCATTAGCAGAATTGTCATAATCGTGTTGTGTGGTGTGTGGCTTGGTAGGTTTTGGTATCACGTAATGACCTTCGTTTGTTGGTTTATTCTAAAAATTAACAAAATTCAAGTTCGTTAGTAGAGAAAATAGAATGATATAATTTGAAGCAAGTGTTACAATTCTAAAGTATTTTCTTACCTTATTTTTAGAATTGTTGTCCTCACCAACATTAACAAATGTATTTTGTGGCGGGTTTAAGTCCTGAAAAACATTATATTTTTTATTATTATATAGCAGAATTATAATATTAGTTATAATATTTGGAAAAAAGTCTCTCGATACTAACTTTCCACATGTTTGGTTTGTTATTTCTTTCCCTATACTTCTGTACTGGCTTTGACTTTTTTTCTCGTGTATAATGTGGTACAACAATGTATGTGGGCTTGTTGTCATAAGTTGGATTTCTAGCAGGCCTGTTGTAAACATTGGGATGGATTTCCTCTCTTGGTCTATATACATATTTGTTATTATTCTGATGACGCTCTGGTTGAACCGGCACTATAATAACATTTTCATTTGAACCTGGTATTGGTTTAACATAATTAGCAACGCGGTCTTCATTTTCCGATTTTGGCTTAATAACCGCCTGTGGTTTAAAAGGTTTCAGTGGTTTTATTTGTTTAAGGAGATTGTTAAAGGAGTCTTTCAGTTCCTTACTGCTGGGTTTAGTATTTATAGCGTTTTCATTGCTATTATATTCTGGTGTATTCGGATTTTCTATGATAAAGTGATTGGGTTCAGGTTTCGATTCTATAATGACTTGTTTTGGGTAATCGTTATCTTGATGAGAAGGTATACCTTCGACTGAATTATTTTCATCTGAGTTTTTAATTTCTGGTATTTTATCAACGACAACCACTACGGGACGTTGCGTCACCTAAAAAGAAAAAAAAATAACTATGAATATATTATTATAAAAATGAATATTGGATTTACACAAATAATGGTGATGTACATCTGTTTCACTGATCGATTTTCTTTAGGGACAAGTAGGTGATCAGCCTTCTGTGTCCTGCAAGACCGAGACATTTTTGTGCGTCCCCACCGGGAATTGAACCCAGGACCCCTTGGTTCTACGCTCACGCGTTAACCACTGTACCAAGGAGGCGAACAAATTTACACAAATAATGTTACATCAATTACTCAAATTAAAAGCTGGCATATATTTAATAAAATAATAAAAATCTCTCGTACCTCTTTCGTTATTTCGGGTATTGGTCTATTACTGCTCTCGTCACCTTCCTTTGGATACTCGTATATAATATGATTTGAGTCACCGTTATTCGTTTCGCTTACCGGAAGTTTATACGTGTTTCCGCTTGGTACGCCTACATTGTTACTGACATCTTCATTACTATTTTTTATAGCATTGTCGAGAACTGTAGGTTCTATTATAACCGGTTGTTGTACTATCACGTTGTTATCATCACTATTAGAAGGTACATTTTCTTCCTCATCAAGTCTTGGTTCCACAATCTTCGGGGCTGGTGGTATTGCCTAAAGAACAATATATGTTATATTTATGCGCTATTTTCATGAGACAGAATATTTAGAAACAAATGACTTACCACTCCCTCATCAGTAACAGGCGTAATAATGATTTTTTCGTTTGACGCGGGTTGGGAAACTTCGTTGCTACCACTCCAATTATTGCCTTGATTGTTTTTATCAATTTTGTTTTCATTGGATTCGATTGGAATAGAATTTGGTTCTTGATTCGATTCGATACCAACCGGTGTTTGATTTAAGTCCTGTAAATTTGAACGTCTGAGTTGAATAAAGTTTGTACTAGGCATTCTATAGTTAAACTTTTAAATTAACGTTTACATAAAAACTATTTATTATTAGTTTCACATAGAACATTTATTAAAACTTGATATTCTACTCATTATCTTAACATTTTAATTGAATATTGAATTACTATAGCATACTTTTAAAATTTTGTTTAATTATAGGTACTGTGTCTGTGTCTTTTTTAGATAAATAAAGTAATATATTGCTGGTTTTTGCTCTAATTATCTACTTACGTTCCAAACTGTTCCATGATCTCCTGTTAAATCCATTCCGTAAGTTCCACCTTGTCCATTAACGCTTGGTATTTCGTTAAACATATCCAGTGCTTTTTCTTTGAAACTATTATCTTTAGGTTCTGTATTTTCGTATATTGTTTCTTTTGGAGGATTCACGTCTCTTTGGGGGTTGTTTGTGTAGATGAGATTTTGAGATAAGTGATTACTCTTTTTCAGTGCAGGGATTTGCTGGAAATAATGTTATATGTTAGATAATTCAAAAAGATGGAATTAAAAAATATTTTCGTGATTTAAATGTTTTGGTAATCAAGATGCCATTGTTTCATTAGGTATTGATTTATTGTGAGTTATGTTTAGACATTAGAGCTTATAATTTTAATAAAGAATTTTTATAGCAATTGTAGTAGGTATATAGGTAGATAGATTTATTTGATATGTTGTAAAACTTACGTTTTCATCCTCTTTGGGTGCAGCGGAACCATTTTCATCACTTCCAACGAAATATTTGGCAAAATCCTAAAAAAATATGATAAGAATTATTAAAAAAATCTACCAATGCTGTGTACGTTAACACCTATAACAGTTTTGGTGACCATTTCAGCTTCTTTTATGAAAATATTTATTGAAAATTATACTTGCCGGGGAGTTTTCATATATTTTTCGTACGTCGCTTGGCAATTCATTTAAATTAAGATCGGGCAGGGTTGGCGCTGGTGGAATATTCTGAAAATGTTAATTAGTAGGTAAATTTTAAATCAAATCGAAGTTTGCTAAGTATTTCAGTATATTTTTAACATTTCTTAGGTAGTATCGTTGAAGAGATTCATTATTTTACTAAGCCTTTTCTCACTGACAATTATATTATCTGAATTATATTTATGAGGCATTGCAAATAGAAACCAGTTTACTTGGCAGGCTGTCATTCGACAATTAAAGTTGAAGAGTTATCTTATATACGCTGCTTTTAGTTACAATTTTATGCTATATATATGTAAAAACAGAATTGTTAAACTGACCTCGTCATTTATTTCTCTCTTTCTTCTATCGTGGGTAGATTGGTCCTGTGAAAATAATAATAATTAGTGATTAGTTATAATTAAATATAGCTGTGAAGACAGTTTTAAATACAGCTGATTATATTTATACTATTGCCTATGTCACTTACGACGCCTCCTTGGTTCAGTGGTAAACGCGTGAGCGTAGAACCGAAGGGTCCTGGGTTCGATTCCCGGTGGGACAATAAAAAAAAAATGTCTCGTTCTGGCAGGACACAGAAGGCTGATCACCTACGTGTCCATTAAGAAAATCGATCAGTGAAACAGATGTATATCATCTGCCCCATACCCCAGTAGGGGACACGGGACTTCACTATCTCACTTAGAGAAGTTGCAGCAGCAGCAGAGTTGAAATAATTTCTGAAGTCCGTCCTGTAGTTTTTGCTTGAAAACATTACAAACATGCAAAAGTTTTCTCTTTATAGAGAGGTGATATAAGAAGGTTAGATCTTAACTACATGAGATAAGAGCATGGCTATTAATTATATATTTATATGTATTTTATTATCTGCGCATGTGCAACATCACCACTGCTCAAAACGGTGAAGGAAAGCATCGTGAGGAAACCGGAATGTCTTAGAATCAAAAGTTTAACGACATCTGACATCTGTCAATCCGCACTTGGCCAGCGTGGGTTATGGCCTGAGCCCTCATAAGAAGCCTGTGTCCCAGCAGTGGGAACATATATGGGCTGATGATGATATGTATTTTATTAGGCAATAGTTTAAATAATCGTATCTTATAAACAGTAATACTAGTGTGGATCCCCGTGTTCCATTGTGGTGTATAGGGTATACGCAGGTGTGCTATGCATCAGTTTCAATAATTTAACACACAAGTAGGTGCTTATTCTTCTGTGTCCTGCTAGACCGAGACATTTTTGTGAGGCCGGGAATTGAACACAGGACCCCTCGGTTCTAACCTCACGTTTATGTGAAATAACATTAACTTACCTCTGGCTTAGCGATCGCATGTGAGAAGATAGTTTGAGGCTCAAACAGCAACAGAACGAAGACAAACTGAAAAATAAAGATCTCTCAGTATTGGATTTACATTTTTTGATACACAATGAATGAATCATAACTCTTTAATTGTAATACAAAGGGAAGGATAAGGTAAATAGCAATCAAAATTTCATCCAAATCGGTCAAGCAGTTAGTATATATATATATATATATATATATATATATATATATATATAAATTAGCATATTAAGTGTATGAGAAAATATAAATACTAGCTGACCCGGCAAACGCTGTTCTGCCTTACTCTTATCATTTAGGGGTATGAAAAATAGATGTTGGTCAATTCTCAGACCTACCCGATATGCACACAAAATATTATGAGAATCGGTCCAGCCGTTTCGGAGGAGCATGGTAACTAAAATTGTGACACGAGAGTTTTATATATATGTATAGAAATACCCCGCTGTTTCACCCGCGTAAGTCTGTATCCCGTAGGAATATCGGGATAAAATGTTTAACGTTTAAAGCTTATGAGTTATTACAGTTGTCCAGCTATCTACGTACTAAATTTCATTGCAATCGGTTCAGTAGTTTTTGCGTGAAAGAGTAACAAACATACACACATCCTCGCAACCTTTCGCATTTATAATATTAGTAGGATTAGATACGCCGCGTTGCGAATGAAAGATAAAAAGATTCTGTTAAGTGTAAATGAAATCATTATTATTATCATGAGGCGATAATTAGCGACTTAATTACTTTTAGTCGCAATCATTATTTAATTAATTAACATTTAATATGTTTTGATTTAAAATATAAAACTATTTCTAGTAAAGATTTAATTATGCTGTATTAATAAATACCGTACGTGCTCCTTACTTTTTGGGTACACGGGCGAAAAAATAAAAATATTAATAAAATAAAAAGTCTCCTGTATTTAAGAACAAACTCCTCTGAAACAGAGGTCGATTTCTATAAATTTTATTTGTATTCGGTAACTCTTAGATAGGGTTGTAGGCTATTTTAACATGCGTTTATTAGCTTCAATTGTACGTTATTATGCTTTTATATAATCAGCTCCTTTGAACTGTTTTTTGACCCACTCAAAGGGACATATTTTATTCAAACTTTGTACACTTATCAAGGATCGGTGACGATACAATAATTTCATGAGTTTATCTTATTATTCTGTTTATGATCGCTAGGATTAAATAATTTCCTTAAACATACTTTGTAAATGTGAAAGAGAGGTAATTTAGTTGATTTTATAATAAGAGCTTATTTGATAGTTTCTTAACAACATTTATTTTTATATTTATGAAGAAAAACGCTTGCCGGGTGATCTATTCATCAAGAAATTCGACTGTATTTATTTTTGTGCTGTTATATGACAATTTGAAAATTTTAATTTGAAAAGTGGTGCCTTTCGTGTTGTCCCATTGAAATTTGGTCTTGTTCTGACAAACTGAAGGCGATTGAATTTTTCGTATAAAACAATTCTTATAAAAATGTTCAATGGTGGACTAAGATGTTCGATCTATGTCGACATATTATAATTCTTTAGTATATACCTCTTTTATCTTAAGGTTAAATTTTGAAGGACCTAATATAATTATAAAACAATCGTGCTATGCAGGACGATACAACTAGTTTGAGGTTAATAGAAAAATGTCATATAATTAAATAAAACTTACCCGAAAATAATACATTTTGTCACTACAAGACGAGATGCAATAGAAAACTGTGACATACAAACACAAATCCAGCATTTTTATATAAGAATTAGTAGTTTTTTATCTTATAAAAGATGAATTTTATCTTAAATGATCTATTATCTGTATCTTAATAATTGAAAGATAAAATTTGTATGTGAGGTCATTACTACGGAAATAATGACCACAGGTGTTTATAAACCTTAAATATCATTGATGATTTGTTTTAATTAATTGTTGTGTTTTCTGATAAGTTAGTTTACTTATAGTTAGGTTACGGGAAGGTTCTAGATGTTTAGTAAATATTGTTTATTTTGTTTTATTTAACGTTGTTATGGTTAACTAGCTGCGCCCCGCGGTTTCACCTGCGTAAGTCCGTATCCCGTAGGAATATCGGGATAAAAAGTTGCCGATATGTTATTCCAGTTGTCCAGCTCTCTATGTACCAAATTTCATAGCAGTTGGTTCAGTAGGTTTTGCGTGAAAGAGCAACAAACTCACACACAAACTTTCGCATTTATAATATTAGTAGGATAGGATAGTAGGAAGTAGGACTAGTAGGATTAGTAGGAAGGAAGGATGTAGTGTAGAGCAGAAAAGTTGTAACATCGAGATCAGATGAGTTGAAAGAAATCACTTCTTCATTAAAGAAAGACTTCATCACGCCAAACGGTCTGAACGTGAAGAAGTTCTCGGCGCTGCACGAGTTCCAGAACCTGCACGCGCTCGCCAAAGAGAAGATCAACGAGTTCGCTAGAGGACATTTCTATGGGTAATTGAGCTCGAACTCAAACCCATATCCATAACCATATCCATTACCATATCCATACCACGCTTCAACACGAATTGAGCCAGCTCGCACCAGAGAAGTACCACACCCCCACAAAAAACCGGTGTTAAATAGTAGCATGCTACTGTGTTTCGTACGGTGAGTGGGGAAGTCGGAGGCCCATATCCTTTTCCTTACCATTTCCAGTCCTTTCCTTTATTCCTCTCATCAATCCTTTCTTAATCCCTAATATAAAGTCAGCAATCCGTTTATAGAGGCATAAGGTCTGCAATTGACCTTATACCTCTCCAAATGTCCATGGGCAGTGGTAGCGCTTACCATCGGGCGACCCACTAGCTCCATTGCCGGCTATGACATAAGAAAACCATACATAATTTTACCCCTATACTTACCCCATACCCATACTGATATACGTACAGATACCCACACCTATCTGTTTTATAAGTCATATCGGGCAACTGTGCTGGTGGTTTGCTTGATGGTAAGCGATCACCACCGCCCGTGGACAGAGCAGAGTTAGTGCCATTGCGAATGCGCTGCCTGCATTTAAGAGGAAAGGATAAGGAAAGAATTAACTGGGAAAGGTGAGAAAATAAAACGGGCCTCCAGTTCACCCACTCACCGTACGAAACACAGTAGCTTGCTACTATTTTATGCCGGTCTTATGTGCGGGTGTGGTACTTTCCCGCTGCTTGCTGGTCCAATTCGTGCCGAATCGTGCTCGACTCCCACAAATCTGTATCCATAAACATAGCTGTTCACATACCTTTTTTTTATGTCTGTTGGGCAGAGAATTAAAACGCAGTTACATATTAATTCACATCGTATAATGTTTCACAATCAACAGCCATATTGAGAAGGACAGAAAAAGTAAAGCGCGAGCTATAATACGTTTACAACCACAGATAACAAATAATATATTTAATTTGTTGGTGACGCGTGATCTTGGTTTCACACACGAACACCTCCCCGCGAAGACGCGAGTGCACCTTCCTTAAAAATATCCACAACTCCAAGGTTATTGATACATTCAAAATGCTTTCTTCTACTAAGGCCCTTGGTTAACACATCTGCAGGCATTTGATCTGTGGACAAGAATTTTAAACACACCAAATCTTCCTCACACGCATCCCTAATAAAATGATGTCTAACATCAATATGTTTCGTACGAAGATGGTAATGTCGGACTTGATGCAATTAGACTTGTTAAATAATGTTATACTTGCACACTCAACACACAGATTCCCAAACATGTCTTGTAAATACATGCCTTCCTTTGTTGCCTCAGAGAGAGCCATGTATTCTGCTTCCGTACTCGATAAAGCAATCGTTCTTTGTTTTGATGCTTGCCAACTGATAGGAGCACCTGCAAAAATATCCAGAATAAGACCTACGTTTATCAACCGTATTTGAACCCCAATCAGCATCTACCACATCAAATAATGGTAAACCTGTTCTTTCATACATTAATCGTTAGTCAAGCGTCCCTTTCAAATATCTCAAAACACGCTTAGCAGCTTTCCAGTGCTCACTATCATAATTAGTGTTAAATTGGCTAAGATAATTTACTGTATATGTGATATCTGGCCTCGTGGACACTGCTAAATACATCAAAGCACCAATCAAACTTTGATAAGGATACTTACTCATTATATTATCATTCATATCATAGGCATTCAGGTTTTTCTAACATAACATTAATGACTTATTCTACCCATATCTTTCATCTCAAAAGCACATGATAGTTGAAACTTCATTTCTTTCATCCACACACTATCATTCGTGGCCAAAATAATATCATCTACATAAATTGCAATTAACATCATACATTCACCCTTTTGTGCTGCAAACAAACAAGGATCTTGAGGCATTGCTACAAATCCAATACTGTTAAGCTCTCGAACTAACTTCTTATGCCACTGCAATCCCGACTGACGCAGTCCATACAAAGATTTTTTCAATAAACATACGCCATTCTCGCATTCATTCAAAGCATCATACCAGCGTCTAGCTGTCTCTAATATTTTATCATTATTAATAATCTTTCTCTGTGTCAATCTTTTGGTTTGCGAGTAATCTACACAGAACATCGCTAAGTTTATCTGGTACTTTCATGAATACTTCCTCATCTAATGTGCTATTCAGGTAGGCAGTAACCACATCCATCTGATGTATGTCGAAACCAGTCAGCCGATAACGCAGCTATAATTCTTATAGATGATGATCTCACAACCGGTGAAAAGGTTTCATGGAAATCCTCCCCTGGCCGTTGTGCACATCCTTTTGCCACAAGTCTCACTTTCTTTCCAATTGTCTTTGTACCAAACACAAATCGACCACCAATAATCTTTCGATTTTGTGGTCTAGACACTATTTCCCAAGTTACATTCTTAATTTGAGCTAGAAATTCATCTCCTAAGGCATGTCTCCATTCATTAACTTCACTTGTTTGCTCAATTTCCTTCCATGACATAGGTTCAATAGTAGCTATTCCAACTGTTTCATCAATAGAATTTTTATTTTCTATTTCCTTTTCATCGTCTTCATGTGGTTTTTCCTTTAAAACCTGTTCTTGCTAATCTTGGTCTTCCCCTACCTCTTTTATCTATAATAAGTTTTATTTAAAAAACGTACCAAAATTGATATATTTTAAACAAAATAAGTTTAATAAATTCAAATAAATTCAACCTTATTCCCATCAGTTAAAGTCGAATTTACAAAGCACCAAAATTTACCCTGGATGAAATTTTTGTGACTGATTTACTATATCTCCTCTACATTGACTCTAGTTGTTATAATAGTTTGAAGTGATGAACTAAAAAAATAAACAAAAAATAAAAATTTATTTTAATTTCTAGGAGCGACAACACCAGCGGCTTCCGTTCATGGCTCTGAAGATGAAGATGAAGTTGATGAAGAGAAGGAATTAGCCGAGTTGAGAATTTCAGATAAATAAACAAAATATTAAATAAAAAAATATTATTATTGTTATAAAGGTTACATCCATACATTGGTAGGATATAAACAATGGTAGAAAAAAAGTCGCAGTTTGGAGATTATATATTATCGCTGTATATAAAAGAATACTAACCATGTATGTTATTATATAAAATGAAAGGCTCCTATTTAATCTGCTATCTTTATATAACCTGCACCAATAAATGATATCAAATAAGAACGTGCGAGGAGGACAGCTTGAATAATTCTATATGTAAAACAGAGATGGCATGATAGAATATTTACTTATGATTCGTTGTTGGTATAGGATACAATATAAATGTGCAGTACACTCCCGTTTATCCGAAGTTAGGTGCAGGGGAACAAATAAATACTATTTTTTTTTAATTAGTTTAATAAAATTCAAATTCTTAGTGACTTGAGACATTGAAGAATAGAAAAATCTAGCTAGCGTTGTCAAGGTTCGGCGAAATGGCGCGAGTTCAAAATCGCCTCGTGATAATAATTTTTCTATTCTTCTTTTTAATTGGAAAAAAAAAATAAAACGGTAAAGATGATTTTGGGTAAGCACGATTCGGATAGACGGCAATTTACTTTAATCCACAAATAATCCACAACGCTGTACGGTAAAAAATGCAAGTTAATACATTTAATTGTTTGTCCATCTTTAACGCTGGAACAGTGCAACAAATTTGATTTAAAGATATATTGATTATATGAAAAAAAATTCTAAGGCAGCATTCAATCGCGATAAGAAGTCCTATCACCCGATTCAGCTCATACCCTGTGTGTATACCAAATTTCATCAAAATCCGTTGAGTAGTTTCAGTGTGATTAAAGGACAAACATCTAAACAAACAAACCTTCACATTTATAATATTAGTGTGATAGTGTGATTTTGATGGTTTTTACAGTTTATTTTTTTAACCGATGTGCCCAAAAACAATGTGGTTCTTAATTCGATGTATTTTTGGTTCTGTTACTTGTTAACTCCGTGGGTTTTCAACCGATTGACGCGATAATTTTTATGTAATAATGATATTCTTTGTTTAAAATTCCTTTATTTTGCTTATGTACGCAGCATTCTTGAATTTGCAAGTGTCATTTGGCGTCCGATATATAAATGTCACATCGATAAAATAGAAAGGCTTCAGAAAATTTTT
>NW_024045131.1:2172472-2175510 GCF_012273895.1 Zerene cesonia | reverse complement strand
AAAATTTTTACATTTACATTTATTATAAGTTTTCATAATTGTTTGTCACTTATATTTAACTAGCAACTGGTGTACCTTTTCATTGGCGTATTTATTGTGATAATTAATTAAAAAAAAATGGTTGCCGGTAAAGTCGGTTACGGGCGAAGATTTTACGTGACAACGTCTTTTTCTCGGTAGAATATTTATTGATATGAATATTATTAAATTGCACAATATGAACAAGGAATTGAATGAAAATAAGAATTGCACAAATTTTAACTATAGAAAATATATTTTGTTTACTAAAAAGACAGAGACAGAGACACAAGCACGCGCCGATTCAATGCGCCTAATTCTCTATTGCTGCGCGCGCGGCGGACCGATCATAGTTCGGTGACTCATCGTAACGTTACCGGGCGGTACACTTTTTCAGGAGTGCCTCCGAGCCGACCCTAATTTAAGACGTTGTCACGTCAAAACTGTAAAATTAGCTGTAAGGTACCTTTTATAAATAAAATAAAAAAAATAAAATAAATAAAAAATGTTTGATAGGGAATTATTATCATTTGATACCATTTTAGAATCTGGAGTGGTACCTCTCAAAGGGACCTGAGGGAGGTCCCTCAGGTCCCAAAAAAGGTTTTTTGTAGAAAACATTTAAGTACTCCGAGAAATCAAACATGATATACCATTTTATGAAATTCCTCTCTTTTCTAAATTAAAAAAAATTCTTAAATTATTAAAAGTAAATTACCGTAACTTGATTTTCGAAATACTAAATTAAAATTTTACACATAATAAATAGCATAAAAGCTTTGTAAAAATAATAAAAATTTTAAGCTCTCTATTTGGATGGATAAAAATGTCTAAAATTTGTATTTCAAATAATAACCAGTGTTATTTTAGTGTTTCTATAATTTTTATTTATATTACTGTATAGTGTATTTTATTAGTTATATAGGCAGCACTTTTATAAGTAAAATGTTTGTTTAATTTGATATTTAATAATTTTATATTTAAAGTGATAATAGATATTTTTTATGTAGCGATTTTTATATTTGCATTAAATGTATAATACTTAAAAAGTAATATATGTATCAGTCAGAAAAAAACAATAAAAGATACAAAAATTCAATGATTTTATAAACATATTGCCAGAACCTCTTGCCTTTACAGCATATAAATTTAATACATTTTTGTATGTATGACCAAATTCACCCAAAAGGGTTATTTTAACCTAACAGTCCTTTTCCCAGTTCCTACCAACATTACCTCTAAAAATACTCAAAGCAAAGTATTATTCTTATTTTATATTCCATTTTTCTAACTACACAAAACCACTACGATTCATTTATATAAAATAAAAAATGCATAATTGGTCAACCTCAGTTTGCTAAGATATTTTTTCAAACGGAATAAAAAATCACTCGATATTTTACCTATTCTAATTCTAATGAAATATTTTATTAATTAAAGCATATATTTTACGATAAATAATATTTTCATAGGAATTTTAAAATAGTTATTTTTACGTTAGTAGGTTGTTTTTAGTGGTGAATACTAATATAATTGTCTAAGTGCCACATTTATGAAATTGTTAAAAAAACTTGAAATTTATTATACTGGGCTAACTCTACATAGGTGTGCGTGGCAGCTAAGTTTACATTTGCGTCATATATTTGTATTTTTCTGTGTGTGTGAACCGTAGTCAGATTACTAGCCAACTGTCGGCTTATATTTCAACCTACTTTTAAAATAGAGGGGTTATCAAATCGACTGTAATTTTTTTATCTCATATTTTAATAGGGTGAACCGATAATTGTGAACAGATTTTTTGTTAAAAATAATCATTTTTGTCTAACTAGATTTAAAATATAACGTTACTAGTTTTAAGTATAATATATTTATCTTAGAATGATATTTATAGAGAATATTTTTATAAAGTGTATGTTGAGATGCTTTTTGAAATTATGTACATTTTGGTTTGATTTTAAGTGCCATAAAATTGAATTTGTTATTTAGTTGTTTAGAAATAAATGTGTTCAAATATGAATGTGTTTTATTTTACTCTATATCAAGCATACCAATAAATTATGAATGTTTGTTATTGAGGCAGGATTAAATATCAGAAATGAAAGAAATGTTTAAGTCAAGTATTTATTAAAAATTATCATAAACTACAATATGCTTAAATGATTACATACTTTATTAGAATGGAAAACTCCTTTATACTAAATTTTCATTAAGAAACGCTAACTCGTTTGATTAACAACGGTTGTAGTTTCTTGTTCCTCTGTGGGTGTAGAATTGGGTGTGGTATCTTCACAACCGCAATCTGTGGTTGTTAATGTGGCATCATCAGAACTGTTACTGGTTGTTGTTTCTGTAGACGATTCTGGCGTATGTTTTTTGTTGTATGGTTTGTTGGAATTTGTGGCTGGGTTTCTATATTCTTTCGGCTTAGGTTTCGGAGTTTTTTTTTCTTCATCAGATTTCGAAGGTTCCTTCTTTGAAGCTTTCGATTCTTTAGCTTTTGAAGGTTTCTTTTCTGTAGCTGATTTCGATTCTTTATGTTCCCTAGGTTTCTTACGGTTCGGCTTTTCTTTAGGTACTACAGGTTTTTTCTTGCCAGCTTCAGATTTGGCATTTGTCTGCTTACTTGGTTCACTATCAGATTCAGGTTTTTCTGTTTTATCTTTCTTCTTTTCGGATCTTGGTTTTTCTTTGATATCGGCCTTTTTTTCACGTTTTGGTTTCTTTTTTGTTTCCTTATTATCGGCCGGGTTTAATTTTCTGTAAGGTTTTGAGTTTTTAGTTGGTTGTTCATTAGCTTCTGCAGAATTTTCATCTGATGAACTATTGTCTGCTTCGCCTTTATTATTTTCGGTAGTCGATTTGCCTTTCTGTGGAGATTTGGATTCTTTATTTGGTTTTTTACTACTCTCATCAGAATTTTCATCTGATGAACTGTCCCTTTCATGATTTTTCTTTTCTTCAGCAGGTAACGATTTTGGTTTATTCACTTTTTCAGTGGAATCACTGTCTTGTTCATCTGA
>NW_024045131.1:2161075-2171472 GCF_012273895.1 Zerene cesonia | reverse complement strand
ATCAAGATGCCATTGTTTTATTAGGTATTGCTTTATTGTGAGTAATGTTTAGATATTGGAGCTTATAATTGTAATAAAGAATTTTTATGGCAATTGTAGTAGGTATATAGGTAGATAGATTTATTTGATATGTTGTAAAACTTACGTTTTCATCCTCTTTGGGTGCAGCAGAACCATTTTCATCACTTCCAACGAAATATTTCGCAAAATCCTAAAATAAATGATGATAAGAATTATTAAAAAAAATCTACCGATGCTGTGTACGTTGACAACTATAACAGTTTTGGTGACCATTTCAGCTTCTTTTAAGAAAATATATATTGAAAATTATACTTGCCGGGGAGTTTTCATATATTTTTCGTACGTCGCTTGGCAATTCATTTAAATTAAGATCGGGCAGGGTTGGCGCTGATGGAATATTCTGAAAATGTTAATCAGTAGGTAAATTTAAAATCAAGTCGAAGTTTGCTAAGTATTTTAATATATTTTTATTGAAATACTTTGATTCATTATTTTACTAAGCCTTTTCTCACTGACAATTATATTATCTGAATTATACTTATGAGGCATTGCAAATAGAAACCAGTTTACTTGGCAGGCTGTCATTCGACAATTAAAGTTGAAGAGTTATATACGCTGCATTTAGTTATAATCTTATGCTATCATTAAATGTTAAAACAGAATTTTTAAACTTACCTCGTCATTTATTTCTCTCTTTCTTCTATCGTGGGCAGATTGGTCCTGTGAAAATAATAATAATTAGTGATTAGTTATAATTAAATATAGCTGTAAAGGCAGTTGTAAAAAAACAGCTGATTATATTTATACTATTGCCTATGTCACTCAGAGAAGTTGCAGCTTTCCAGAGGTGAAATAATTTCCGAAGTCCGAGAGGAGATGTAAGAAGGTTAGATCTTAACTACATGAGATAAGAGCATGTTTTGTAAACTGAAACTCAAACTTTAACATTTATTTATTCAATTAGACTTCTTATAGAAGCAATGGTGAAAATTGTATAATGAAGTGCTGTAAAACATGTGTGTGTGTGAGGCATTCTGGCTCTTGTGGTCTCCTTTTGTGCTATAAGAAGTTAATTTTACGAATTCTATCAAAATTACCTCATCATTGTAATCAGATTTGTCATCTTTCTTGTCTCCATCGTCTTTATCAGATTTTTTTCCATCTTCAGCACTTGCAGGCTTTTCTACTGAGTCATTTTCTAATGACGTTTTCTTGTCGTCTTCGTCGCTTTTTTCGTCTGTGTCTTTGTCTTCAGGTTTTTTCGTTACATCTTGTACTGCCTCTACAGGGTGTATCTCCTAAAATTTGTTTCATTTAAAGTTATGTTATCAATATAGAAATTTTTATTGGTCTAATGTTGCTATTACATTTTTTTACTAACTTATTTATTTAAATTTCATCTACACATTATACACGTCAGTATTGATCTAATCGGTGAAGACAAATGTCATGATGATATCGGATTATTATTCCAAATAATTAGGTAATATGTGACAAGTGACAACCAGCACTTGACCTAAAATCAAATAGGACTGTGTGCCTACATTGGGAACAAATATGGGTCGATGATTTACTATTATGATTATACTAATTCAATACAATTTTAATTTTGTTCCAGTGATTGTGTGACTTTTGAAAGAATCATTTTTTACATACTTCTGGTTTCCATTCCACGAATTGATAGCCCTGTCCATTAGTAAACGGTCTGACGGATTGATCGAAATCAAGACGTTTTGGTGTATCATTATTGGGTGCAACCTGCAATTTTATATTGGATAGGATTTTAAAATTCTCTCTAGTATTATATGATTTTTATATTTATGAAGTTGATATAAATGGTTGATTGCCGGATTATATCACTTCAACTCGAGAATAGACCTATTTGGGTACTTTTATTTTGTAATGTCAAGGTAAGTTTAAACGATGATATAGGTCTAATTACCTTTAATAGGCAATAGAATTTTTTATACACGAAATTCAGAGGTTCTTGTAGTTATTTAGAAACGAATGCTCATTGTTAACCTTTTGCATTAGCGATTAACTTCGAATCTATTGATTTTTTACGATATTTTTGTAGACTGTGTTTGGAGTTTGTACGTTTTTAGGTCAGAATTAATCAGAATTAAGACGTTTTGTATATAATATAATAATTGATAGGATGCATTTCTATCGACCTTCGAAAATTTACTTTCAGATCACTTAAAAACAAGCGCTCACCTCTCCAAATGGCTTCCTTATTATATGGTAATAAATAATCTCAAACAGAGATGGTTCCTTTGGATTGTTATCTATGAGCTGTAACCCATTATCTGGCAGAGGCTTAACTTCAAACACATCTGTATCATTGGATATCTGAAATGGAAGTACATATTTTCTTTATATATTACTAGTTATTGCCCACGGCTTCGCACTCGTTAAAGTCGTAGTAAAACCACATATAACTTTTCCCATTGAATGATTCTGTCTATTGAAAATAAAACCCATTAATATCTGTTGCGTAATTTTTAAGATCTAAGCATACAGACAGCGGACGGCGGAAAGCGACATTATTTTAAGCTATGTAGTTATAATTAATAATAAGGCAATAGATTAATTAATAGTATCTTATATAGTAAGTTTAAATAATAGTATGGATGCCCGTGTTCCATTGTGGTGTATAGGGTATACGCAGGTGTGCATCAGTTTCAATAATTTAACACATAACTAGGTGCTTATTCTTCTGTGTCCTGCTAGACCGAGACATTTTTGTGAGGCCGGGAATCGAACACAGGACCCCTCGGTTCTAACCTCACGTTTATGTGAGATAACATTAACTTACCTCTGGCTTAGCGATCGCATGTGAGAAGATAGTTTGAGGCTCAAACAGCAACAGAACGAAGACAAACTGAAAAATAAAGATCTCTCAGTATTGGATTTACATTTTTTGATACACAATGAATGAATGATATATATAAATTAGTATATTAAGTGTATGAGAAAATATAAATACTAGCTGACCCGGCAAACGCTGTTCTGCCTTACTCTTATCATTTAGGGGTATGAAAAATAGATGTTGGCCGATACTAAATGCGCCCCGCTGTTTCACCCACGTAAGTCTGTATCCCGTAGGAATATCGGGATAAAATGTTTAATGTTTAAAGCTTATATGTTATTCCAGTTGTCCAGCTATCTACGTACTAAATTGCAGTTTTTGCGTCAAAGAGTAACAAACATACACACATCCTCGCAAACTTTCGCATTTATAATATTAGTAGGATTAGATACGCCGCGTTGCGAATGAAAGATAAAAAGATTCTGTTAAGTGTAATCGAAATCATTATTAATATCATGAGGCGATAATTACCGACTTAATTACTTTTAGACACAATCATTATTTAATTAATGAACATTTAATATGTTTTGATTTAAAATATAAAACTATTTCTAGTAAAGGTTTAATTATGCTGTATTAAAAAATACCCTACGTGCCTCTTACTTTTTGGGTACACGGGCGAAAAAATAAAAATATTAATAAAATAAAAAAACTCCTGTATTTAAGAACAAACTCCTTCGAAACGGAGGTCGATTTTTATAAATTTTATTTATATTCGGGAACTCTTAGGTTAGGTTGTAGGCTTTTTTAACATGCGTTTATTAGCTTCACTTGTATGTTATTATGCTTTTATGTAATCAGCTCCTTTGAACTGTTTTTTGACCCACTCAAAGGGGCATATTTTATTCAAACTTTGTACACTTATCAAGGATCGGTGACGACACAATAATTTCATGAGTTTATCTTATTATTCTGTTTATGATCGCTAGGATTAAATAATTTCCTTAAACATACTTTGTAAATGTGAAAGAGAGATAATTTAGTTGATTTTATAATTAGAGCTTATTCGATAGTTTTTAATAATATTTATTTTATACAAAACATACTTTTGAAGAAAAACGTTTGCCGGGTGATCTATTCCTCAAGGAATTCGACTGTATTTATTTTTGTGTCGTCATATGACATTTTGATGATTTTAATTTGAAAAGTGGTGCCTTTCTTTTGAAATTGGGTCTTGTTGTGACAAATTGAAGGCGATTGAATTTTTCGTATAAAACTGAATTGTTTTCATAAAAATGTTCAATGGTGGATATAATTCTTTAGTATATACCTCTTTTATCTTAAGGTTAAATTTTAAAGGACCTAGTATAATTATAAAACAATCGTGCTATGCAGGACGATACAACTAGTTTGAGGTTAATAGAAAAATGTCATATAATTAAATGAAACTTACCCGAAAATAATACATTTTGTCACTACAAGATGAGAAACAATGGAAAACTGTGACATATAAACACAAATCCAGCATTTTTATATAAGCATTAATAGTTTTTTTATCTTATAAAAGATGAATTTTATCTTAAATGATCTATTATCTGTATCTTAATAATTGAAAGATAAAATTTGTACGTGAGGTCGTTACTATGGAAATAATGACCACAGGTGTTAGTGAACCTTAAATATCATTGATTATTTGTTTTAATTAATTGTTGTGTTTTCTGATAAGTTAGTTTACTTATAGTTAGGTTACGGGAAGGTGCTAGATGCTTAGTAAATATTGTTTATTTTGTTTTATTTAACGTTGTTATGATTAACTAGTTGCGCCCCGCGGTTTCACCCGCGTAAGTCCGTATTCCGTAGGAATATCGGGATAAAAAGTTGCCTATATGTTATTCCAGTTGACCAGCTGTCTACGTACCAAATTTTATTGCAATCGGTTCAGCAGTTTTTGCGTGAAAGAGCAACAAAGATCCTTACAAACTTTCGCATTTATATTATTATTAGGATAGGATATTCGTAGGAAGTAGGATTAGTAGGCTCAGGGTCCTCGAAAAGTTGGAATATCGAGATCAGATGAGTTGAAAGAAATAAAATGATTTTCAATTTATATGAGTTTACGATTTTTAACTATCTGTGAAGGAAAATATCTTAAGGAATACGGAATTTAAGGAATCGAGAGCTCAGCATCTGCCACTGTGGTGGATTATGGCCCGAATTCATAAAGGAGGCGTGTCTATCTCTCTGTCTTTGTAGTGGGAACATATTAAAAGGGCAATGATGGCGATTAATACTTCCGACTATGCAGGATTTACGAAAGAATTAATATAATAATGTAAAATTGTTTTATTTGTATATATAATTACTACACTCTTTAGTTTATATTTCTAAATCTATTTGACAATTATTTTTTTGTATTTTCCGATTAGATTATATTATTTATTAGATCAATTTGAAACGAAAAAGATGCCTATACTATTATATATCAATAACTACCATTGTTAGAAAAGCTATCCTTACTATCCTTATCCTCACTAATATTATAAATGATAAGTGTGTTTATTTGTTTCTTTATTTTATGTTTATTTGTATATTTTTCTTTCACGTAGCGACATAGTTTTATTATATAATTAATTTATGTCCAAAGATAGTTGGAGGCTAGAGGGTGACATAGAATACTTTTTATTTCGATTAAACATTTGATTCCTATTGGATTTTCCTTTCACTAGGCGAACGCAGCCGCGGGCTGAAAGCTATCTAATTATAAAATACTAGCTGTTCGCCCCGGCTTTACCCGTGGTGCATATATAGCCTATGTCACTTAGTGAAGTTGCAGCTGTGGTTCTTGCGTGAAATCGTTACAAACATATAAAAATACAAAAGATTATTTACAATATAAGTGTGTAGATATGAAATGTTGAAAGGTGTTGTGGATATAAAGGCGAAGGAATGGTTACGAGTGAAACATTAAATCTCATCCTTTATTGTGCAGTAAAAAATTGTATTTTATTATACTTATATTACAAAATGTATCACTTACACAATATATCGATACTGTATTATAATGTATGTAAAGATACAGATATTATCATTAAATAACTGTATAATGATACTAATTAATCATCCAATAACATTCTCATACTCAAACGTTTGTTGTATTAATTTTAATCGTAGCTGAAACATCGGGGTTTAAATTTTCCAATTCATCAATGAAGAACCTTGATTGATTTTGTCTATTGAAATTATTAACTGCTTTCATTTCCAATTTATTTGTTTTGATCATATCATGATTATCATAAACTGTGTTTATTGAAGGATTTGTCTCAATTGGTTGGGAGAAGGTATAAATATAGGGAATATTATGGGTGCTGTTGTGGAATTCTGATAGTTTACGAAAGAGCTGCTTGTTCGGCGTGAAGTTCTTCCAATCCATTGCTTCTTTTGGTTTTTCCGAAGTTTGCTCGTTATATTCTAGGTGATTTGACAATTTGTTTAGAAATATTCTTAATAAATTTGTGTTTTCGTTTATTTTTCTTAATATCTCATTCGTGGTATTATTGTGGTGTTTTATAGTTGCTATGAGGAATTCCTTTTCTTGGTCATTAACAGGTTTTGGTGTCGTTTTAGCGCGTGTTGTAGTTAATGGAGGTCTGGTTGTAGTTTTTGATGTTGTTGGGGTAACAGAAGTTGTTGTAGGTACTGTTTTATCGCTAATTTCAGTTACATAATTATTTTGTCTGTAAATATTATCTGTGATATCTAAAAAAGGGTTCTGGATTAATGCATTTTTGTTGTCTAGTAAGTTTTCCAAATACATTCTTTCCCTTTGTAAATTGTCCATTTGCTCATCAATTCTTTTCTTGTGCAATTCAAAGAGTAGTTTTACTTGATTCTCTCTTTCTTTTGCTTCGTTATTTATTACTGTCTCAGGTATAAATTTTCTACTTGTGTTAGTTACATGTTTAACATCTGTACTTTCATTGAGATTCTCTATTTTTGATATTTGTGATACATTAAGCGTTGAAAAATATCGTACCCCGTTTTTATCATAGCTTTTGTTAACACTCGTGTGTATTTCTTTAAACCCTGAATGTAAGTCATTTGTAAAATTTTTGGGAGAAATTTTAACGGTCACCTTGAAGTTTGATTTAGAGTGTGGCAGAATCGCATTGACTATATCTTCAACGCCAGGGATGCGAACATTAGATAGAACTGGTAGGGATTCCATTGCATTAGATTCAACTTTCGTTTGTTTGTTATTTCGTGTTCTTGCTTGTATTCTGTAAGGTTGCACTTGTGGTTTTTCTTCGGAATAAAATTCTGTAGATTTAGGAACCTCTTCGAAAAATATGTGTGGGTATTTTGACATAAGCACAGCTTGCTGTAAATTACGGCCATCTTCAAGAGGTGAAACGGGTTGATTGGGATAGTTCATATCTAAGAAATCTGTCAAGGGTAATAGATCACCATTTTGCATATCACTTTCATCTACCATAGTGTCAGGCAGTTCAGTGTCTTTTATAGCAGATTTTCTACTGAAATCTGTATTTTCTGGAGGTACTAAAAATAAATTATCGGTTGTTCCTTTCTCGGGCCGAGATGAACGTTCCCTAGCTATTATTCTTATTTTATTAACTTCTCTCTTATTTCTTTTATTATTCAAGAACAATCGCTTTTTCATCATCGTCTTTGTATTGAGGAATTTATTTAATTTTACCTTGGTTTTGATGTTTGAAATCTTTTTCACCGAAAGGGAACGTTTTTGTCTATTCAATGACCGATCTATTTCTTTTGGCAAGTTTAAATAATTGTTGTAGTTGTTGTTTATAGCGATCGAGAAATCTTTGATTCGAATGGGTTTCAATGATATGTTAATATTATGTGGATATGATTGATATTTACTCCTTTTAGCATTATAATCTTTTGTTAAAATCTTCAAAGAATTCGTATCACTGATTCTGTTTTTATGGAAAGTAAAAGGCATAATCAATCGTTTAAATAAAGATTTGTATTTTGAATTTTGGTCCATATTTACTGATCGCCTAATTATTTCATGACTGTTTTTTATACTTTCCTGTTCTCTTTTAGGATATTGTTCTCCATCTACAAAGTTATCAGCTTTATCCATATTATTAACATCTTCAGTGTCATAACTTTTATGATATTCCTTTATAAGATTTTCTAAACCATTAAACAGTTTAAGACTATCAGCATCTGGTGGTTCATCAACATATTGATTGAAACCTACTGAAAATCCAGACCCATCAATATCCTTTAAGTAAAACGTTACATTGTTGGTATTATTGGTTTTAAAGTTGTCTTGTTCTACGGTTATTGGTTTTTGTACACGTTTTGGGATATCATCATTCAACATACTGTCATAATGAATAACAAGTTCACCCATTTCAGCGGAATTCACAGATTTGGAAGCTGTTAAAAAGGCAGGACCATAGTTCTTACGTTTCCAGTTATTACCGCGGTAGTCTAAAATATTATCCACAGGCGGTAAAATTTTACCGATAGGATCAACTTCTCTGTGATCAATATGTAGAAGTGAAGGTACTATTTTGCTAAAGAAATAGTCGTGTTTGGGCTTGATGGGATCTTGATTTCTTTTTTTAACTTTGATATGTTTGAAACTTGGTTTTTTCTCATGAACACTTGTAGCATCTTCGTTGATAGCTTTTTGTATTTTGTCAATGAGGTTGCGAACCAATTTTTTCTTTTTTTCTCCTTTACTGCCCTTTCCATCAAAATGCGTTTCTATTTCAATATACAGTTCTTCATCGTCTTTCTTAATTTTATCATGAGCTGGTTTAGGTTTACGCGTTGAAGCTTTATCAACATAGTGAATTTTTATTTGCCTTTTTAAACGATTGGCCGTTGCTTTTCTATCGACATCTTTTTGTGAAGGATTACCTATAGGATATTGTTTTAAATATGTCTCGATCATTTTATGAAATGCAGGATTGGACATGAAATTATCATCTATACTTCGTACAGTACTACTTGCTGGAATTTCTTCGTTATTATTGCTATACATATGAATAGTTCTGGAAGTTTTATATTTTTCATTTGGTAATTTTTCCTTCATGAGCTGCGTGTCATCGTCATCCATTTTTTGAAATTTAATAGATTTGCCGTTGTATATTAATTTTATAAGTCCAATTATATCTTTATTTTGTCTGGAAAGAAAAAGGTAAGATAGATCAGAGAAACTATGAACATAGTTAACTTCGTGATTTATGATATATGAGCTTACGAATCGTTATCCTTCTTAATTTTTCTATTTTCATTTATTTCAATAACTGTTTTTATGAAGAGTTTAGGTTCTGAAAAGAAAAAAGTCATTAAAATCATTAGTCGATAAACTATAGTTAAATTTTATTTCTAAATAAAAGGTAAAATAATTGATTAACCTTTCTGTTTTAAAATGGTATATTGGCTCTCATTCTTCGTATCTTCAACTAATTGATTTTGCAATGATTTACATTTTAATAGTTCTTCGAAAAATTTTTGCTCTTCTGGATTGGATGTATGTTTCGTTCCTATATCTTTAGATTCTCCTAGTTTATCATTTTTTTGAGGATTTTCTGTGAAAGATAACAGTTTATTTGTACCTGATTCAATATATATATTATTTAGGCACACTTTAAAGCATTTATAGTATTCGAGTATTTATTAAAAATTAATTACCAGAATTTTTGGTATCGTAAAAGTTTCTTATCAACAAGTGAACCTTTTTATAGACGTCATTTAAATCCATGTGACCGATTATACCTTGTAACAAAATGTTATGCATTGCCAAATGTAACATATTATCGCTCCCTGCTTCGTCTAATTCTTCTTTACGCCTTGTTTCCTTTTCATCGAGTTTGACAACAGCACCTTTTGCTGTTTCCTCTTCGTCCATTTCTTCGAGCAGTGTTGCCAGTTTATTTGTTAAAATCTTCTTCATGTTTGGATTTTTTACTTGGAAAACGAAATCATTTGGCTCTGCAAAAATGTTGAAATAACTTCTCTTAATAATATGCGAAAATTGAGTGGATAATCTTTATTGATAACTACACACAAACAAATACAAAAAATATAACCTATGTTACTCTGTATAATTGCAGTTTTATTTATTTATTTATTTATTTTATTCATAAAGGTACCTTACAGCTATTAATAAGATAATTATTCTAATTACAAATGAGATACGCCAATTATAAGGCACACCAATAACAGAAAAATTGTGTACAAAAACTATGCAAAAACAAAACTTACCAAGAAAACTTTCAGGTAAACTTAAATACAATTACTTATTTACAAACAATATAACTTATAAAATAATATTAAAGATGAGTAAGAACAGGTATCAAACAAAAACAATCGAAGCCTATAAATGTGACTGTGTGAGTGTGAGTAGATGAGTAGTGTGTGTGAATGCGTGTGTTAGTTTTTCAGATTATTTACAATTTGAATAATCGCACTTTTAAATCTAGTGGTAGGGGAGCCCGAGATGCTAAATGTGTATTTACTCGAGCGTTTCAGAAACCTATTGGAATTCGCAGATTATACGATA
>NW_024045131.1:2157024-2160075 GCF_012273895.1 Zerene cesonia | reverse complement strand
GTGTGCGTTGACTTGGAACCCGAAAATGTAAATGATTTAGAATAGAAATACAGTCAAATTTATTATTTAAAATATCAATAAATATTCTAATGGTAAAAGATTTTTTCGGAAATCGGTCCAGCCGTTCGCGCGTGATTGCGTGACGAAGGGAAATAGGGATTCAGTTTTATATAAAGATTTGTTAATTAGTTACTACACAATAATTTTCTTACATCTGCAATTGAAAAATATACGAAATGGCATGCATTTTACGCATAAAGAGACTTTTTAACTGTTATATTCAAATGGGAAAGAACAACTTTCTTGGCAAATGGAAATCGAACTATATTATATCTGTACTTAGTAGAATCAATGTAAAATTCTCTAACGACTAATCAATTACTTTTACCTATAGAACGTTTAGCTCTGTACGAATCAGTATCGTACATATAATTCTGTTCCTCATTATACTCAATTTCGTTTTTAATGTTTTCAATCGGCTTGTTATCTTCTATGGCATTTGGTAATGAGTGTGGACTATTATCTGAAACATTAAAAAAAAAATAGAAATTTATTTGTAGCTGCGCCCTGCGGTTTCATCCGCGTAAGTCCGTATCCCGTGGGAATATCGGGAGAAAAAGGTGCCTATATTTTATTCCAGTTGTCCAGCTATCTTCGTACCAAATTTCATTGCAATCGGTTGAGTAGTTTTTGCGTAAAAGAGTAACAAACACACACACATGCTTACAAACTTTCGCATTAATAATATTAGTAGGATATAGGCAACTGTTTATCCCGATATTCATACGGGATACGGACTTACGTGGGTGAAACAGCGAGGCGCAGCTAGTTTATAATATAAGTGAGATTGTATTGATAAGATTCAATTTATTTATTTAGTTATGCCTTTACTTGTGATAGACGAAAACAGAAATGAGTGATTTTTCTATTCTTTGAAAATTCCCATATATTCTATAAAGCATTTCAATGCTATAAAACTAAAAATTAAAATTAGATAACCTCTACATTATATATGCGAAAGTTACTCTGTCTATCTCTTCTACACGCCTAAATTACGCAACTGATTGGTTGATATTTGGTCAAACGATCTCTATGATCATTTGAGACTCAAAAAAGGACATAGGATACATGCGGATATTTTCTTTGACTTTGCGGGCGAAGCTCCAAGCGGATAGTCAGCGTTTAATGAATCCCATTTTATTGACCAGACGCATTAGTTAATTGAATGAATAATTAACTCACCATATTTTTTCGATAACAAACCATCAATATCAATGAAGACATTAGTTAAAATAACTGTAAATGTGAAAGCAATACCCAGGATCGTGGCACAGAAAACTCTGTAAAATATAGTGTCATAGTCGAAACGCGACATTAAAAAAGCAAAAAGAATCTTATTATAAATTCTAATGAATATTTAGAGTTTGAATAGACGATTTAAATAAAATGCTTCGAGTTCTACCAACTCATTGCGGTAGTGTTGATTGATTTGAATGTTTTGGAAACATAAGACGATGATAAGCGAACAATGGTGTTAAAGTGGAATAAAAAATCCTGAGAGATTAGTAAACAATATAGTTTTTTTTTGTATTTTCATGTATTTGATGCACACAACTGGTCAGAAATTGGATCAAGTGATAAGCGTTTATGTTAATATAAACAGGGATTTTCTACGCTATAATGTATGCGTGAATGACGTTGCATAAAGTTTGTCATTGTCGAAACCTTTATTAGAGTACTAGCTGCGCCCCGCGGTTTCACCCGCGTAAGTCCGTATCCCGTAGGAATATCTGGATAAAAAGTTTCCTATGTGTTATTCCAGTTCTCCAGCTGTCTACGTACCAAATTTCATTGCAATCGGTTCAGTAGGTTTAGGTAGGCGTGAAAGAGCAACAAACACACACACATCCTTACAAACTTTCGCATTTATAATATTAGTAGGATTATAGGAGTAGGTATTAAAGAGTGTAGCAATCGATTTAAAACTTTCACTTAAATTATAATTAGTTCAGAGCCACTATATTTGTGAATATGGAAAACGAAAATCTGTGAAATGTCGCTTGAAAACCACGGAACAGCTCGTTGATATCATTAGAATGATATAAGAATATGTAGTGTTAATATGATTTTATGAGTTTTTTGAGTTAGGGAGTCGAGCACACTTCGGCACGAATTGGTCCTAGCCCGGTGGAAGGTATTCATATCATATACGTACCATACCCCCATTGTCACACGGAATGAACAATTAAACACTTAAAATGATGCAAATCTTGTATTATAATAACTTAAAGTTAAGATATATACATAAAAAAGGGGTCGTAGGGGCCTTGGTCATAAAAAAACTAAGGGTTTGGCGCCACAAATACCGTACTCTCCTCTTTCATGGGTCTTGTATTGCGAAGTGCAGGAGTAGCCCTCCTCTTTCATGGGTCTTGGATTGCGAAGTGCAGGAGTAGCCCTCCTCTTTCATGGGTCTTGTATTGCGAAGTGCAGGAGTAGCCCTCCTCTTTCATGGGTCTTGTATTGCGAAGTGCAGGAGTAGCCGGCCACAACAGCAGCGACAATTTAAATCAAAAAGCTGTTCCCAGCAGATTTGGGAACACAAAAAATAACAAAAGAAATTATTAAAATAAATAAATGCGTCTCAATAAGCATAGACTGCGGTTTTAGAAATAATCCTCATTAAGAAAAAAAAAATATCGAGTCACGAATATGCGCCGTGCGCCTGCCGTGAGCTCGGCGAAGCAAGTGAGACGGCCCGAGCGTCGGAGAATCTGTAGGTTGTCAATGACCTTGAATGAATTTATCATTTAAAATATTACATTGTTACACCATAGAGGATCGGCGGGAAATAGTAGCATGCACAGTGTTTCGATCAGTGAGTGGGGGAGCCAGAGGCCCGTTTCCTTATCCTCACCCTTCTCAGTCCATTCCTTCTCTATTCAATTATTCTTCTGTCCTTATCCTTTATCTATCCAAAGATTTTATGGAAAAATATAAAAAGAAAGGTTCTGCCGAATTTCCAAAGTTCTACGGATCTACCTGATGATC
>NW_024045131.1:2123702-2156024 GCF_012273895.1 Zerene cesonia | reverse complement strand
GTTTTGATATAAAAAAACAAAAAAGTTTTGAGAGCACTTAAAAATTCGTAATACTGGTTACACATCTACCCTCGAATCTTTTTAGTTCAATTTAATTAAGTCTTTCCTCATGGTCTGCAGTTTTGACTCTGTCGTAGACGCCTTACCTTTGCACTGGATTATTCCTTAAAGCTACATTTATTATTATCATTATTATTTATTTCACCTATTTGTATACTACACTTCATTCTATGTATTTAATATTATTTTTTCTCGCTAAATTATAACGGTATTTATTTAATTATTTCTACCCTCTATTGGTGTTGGCAGAATATCAGCGTCAGGGTCCCATTGACTCTGACATTTATGCTGAGCCAAGACCCTTTTTAAGAACACAGTGCACATTTGTCTCCGTCCTTTTTTTTTCCTCTCTATGTTAATTTTTCTTTGTGTAATCGTCTTAATTTGTAATTGTCATGTATTTAATGTGTTCTTTTAATAAACTTTTTATCTATCTATCTATCTATCTCTTAAAAGCGGGCAACGCATTTGCAGCGGCCTTCCCTCTGCAAATGTTTATGGGCGGGGTCATCGCTTACCATAAAGATTTTTAAATTTGTCTGCGTAGTATCCACATTACCACGGCCCTAAACGATGAAGGAAAACAACGTGAGGAAACCAGCGTGTTGAAGACGCAAAACTACGATGACATGTGACATCTGCCCGCACTTGGCCAGCATGGTGTATTATGGCCAGAACTCTCATAGGAGGCCTGTGTCACTGCAGTGGGAACATGTATGGGCTGATGATGATGATGATGATGATGATGATGATGATGATGATGATGATGATGATTATGATGATGATGATGATAATGATGATGATGATGATACGATATTCTTAATAATAATAAATACAACAAAAATCAAGCATTTTATTTACAATTTCGTTCACAATATAATTTAGAATCCAAAGTTAAGAATAGCTAGACAATTTCAACTCTTGTAACATTTCAAACACAGTTTCGACCAGGCGATACTTCATGTTAAAGGTCGTTCGTCGAGCGTCCACTGAGCCATAGGACATGTTCAGCGTGAATAGATCCGGATAGAACTGGAAATAATAAATATTGATTTTTTTACATTTAGAAAGGAGAAACTTTTTAACGGCTTTTAAACGCGATTTGTTCTTAATATATAATAAATAAATCGCGTTTCAAATCCGTTAAAAGGTTTTTAATTTCTAAATGTACCTATAAATAATACTCACGTAAAATCAAACACAAGAAAATACTAGATTTTTTACATTTTTTTAATGATGATGATGATCATGATTTAATTTTTCCACCTAAAAAAGACGCTTGAATAATAGAATCAACGTAATCGATGAGAGGAATAAAGGAAAGGACCGGCAAAGGTAAGGTGAAGGATATGGGCCTCCGGAAGTCATAGTAAAGGGGTCCAGTATTATATTTACCTGCATACCAACAGACGGGTCTGTATTGAATTCTTGTGATAGCTCGTTGCATTTGAGAATACAGGCCTTCTGCGGCGTCACATGCAGCAATTGAAATTTACCCTGCAACCATCACCAACATTATCATCATCATTATCTTCACCATCATCTTGATTCATGATGAATAGAAAATAAATTTATAAATTCCGAAGGATGGCGCTGTATTAACAATGTGACATGCATATAAATTATCTTCGTAGACGCGAACGAAGCCGCGGGCAATAACTAGTATAACATAGTATAAAGCAAAGTCGCTTCCCGCGTGTGTGTGTGTGTGTCTGTATGCTTAAATCTTTAAAATAACGCAACAGATATTGATGGGGTCTTTTTTAATAGAGGAAATTATATAACATATTAACAACCATCACACTACTTCGAATTTAACGCGCGCGAAGCCGCGGGCAAAAGCTAGTTAAGTACACATAATATGTATATTATTTCTAACAATACCTCTCTTTTCTTGTCCACAGCTTCCCGCAGCTGCATTATGATATTCCGGCTGCCGGCGGACGCGTTCCATCTGTTTCATTAAAAAACTTAAACTGATACGCCATAAGCAAGTAATAACATGTTGTAATAAAGTTAATATATCTGTCTGTCTGTATGTTCGTACACGCATTACGTTTAAATATATAGGTATATTTTGTTGATATATTTCTCCAATGATTTATATATCACCTGTTGCACTATTTTATTAATCACCAACTCTACTAAAATATATTTCTAAACACCAGATCACTTAGTCAGCATATTTTTGAACCGACTCCAAAAAAATGGACGTCTTCAATTGCGACTGTGTCGCTTTATTTTGTTTCGCCTTTGTCACCTCAAAAAATTCGAGTGGGTGAACCGAATTTGATGATTCACTTTTATATTCGAAAGCCGGTGCCTCCCGAGTGTGTCAGTTGAAGTTGGAAATTGAAACTTACTTAGTCAAGTTCTGACAATCTGGATTCGGTTTAGTTTTCTGTTAAAAACCACTCACCTGCTCCACTGAAAGTTATATGCCCTAGAGAGGAACGCCATCGCGTGGTAGTTGTGCCTCTCGGCGACCCACTCCTTGGGGCACGTGCCCTCCACGTGGTTGTGCCCGTCGAAGTCCGGGAAGAAATCGCACGCCGCCTCGCGCATAATCTTCGAGAATCAAACAAAAATATAGACACAGTTTCTTAAAATACGCGCAAAAACAATAAAATACACAAGGTGAAACATGAAATGAATAGTAGAATATCTTAATATGATAACCGAAACTATCTCGGGCATGAATGCTTGTAATACTAGAATAAAACAACACCTTTATACTCACTCACACTCACACGCACACATACACACAAGTGAGCGAGTATGAGTGAGTGAGTGAAATAAACATACATGTATCATGAGATTATTTTTTATTAATTTTTAGTTTCATAGCATTGAAAAGCTTTTATAAATGAGAAATATTTTGAAAGAATAGAAACAACTCGATCACGGGGTGGGATTCGAACCCGCGTTTCTTGCCTAACCGTAGCAATACATGTATCATCTTAACGCTATACAACCGATGAGAGATCCAATTGTATACTCACTCACTTCCACACCCACTCATACACACAAGTGAGTGAGTGACACACATAAATACCTGTATCATCTTCTTGACGCTATACGGTTTATTGAAGTGCTGTCTCAGCGCCGACGTGGTCGCGTTCGCGATCCACTTCAGTCGGACAGTGTTGCCGAGACACGCCCACGTGACAGTTATGGAGACGCCCGTCACGGTTACTATCACGCCCTTGCTGATCGAGAGACGTGGGAGATAGAAAGAGATAGAAAGAAATCGACGCAAAGAGGAGTAGAAGGGAAAGAAAGAGATACAAGAAGAAAATATATGGAAACGTGACCAAAAAAAACGTCCCTTGCTGAGCGAGAGACGTGGGAGATAGAAAGGTAAGAAAACGGAAGCAAAGAAGAATAGAAGGGAACGAAAGAGATACAAGAAGAAAATGTAAGGAAAACATGAAAAAAACGTCAGATTGTAAAATTTTTATGAGTTTACAGCAGTAGTGATATTGTGCATTCATTTGCAGAACATCGAAAAGCTACTATTGTATTAGGGTATGTAAATTAGGGTATATCATTAGAGTATGTAAATTAGGGTATGCAAATTAGGGTATATTAATTCAATATCTAGATTCGCACCGGCTTCTCCTGTGGTAAATATTTACCCTTATGTCAATCAGAAAAATGCAGTTGGCTCCAATGGGGACAGAATTTTAAATCGGTTCAGACGTTTTTGTGTGAACACATTACAAACATGGATACAAGACCACATTGTTTTCGATTTATTATATCTATTCTTATTATATCTTTATATATTATCTTTGTTATATACATTCATATTGTAAAGAGGAAACTTTCATATTTTTTATATTTTTGTATGTTTGTAACGTTCTCACGTAAAAGCCACTGAAACGATGTCAAAAATTCTTTCACTATTAGAAAGCTGCAACTTCACTGAATGACGTAATATATATATATATATATATATATATATCTACCACGGGCGAAACCGGGGCGAACAGCTAGTATATAATATTCAGACTTAATGACTGTTCGCAGAGTTCGCTACGATTGAAAGAAAGAAAGAAACATTTATTTATTGCCAGTTTTGTCTTGCTTATTAGATTGTACTAATCAGTAATTACCCATTAGGGTCCGGTCTGACATCCCAGCCCTGGTACGGCATGTTGCCATATCGCAATGTCGCTATTCCTATGGGCCCTGGAAGTAAACAGCGCCTGTGACTATGAGTATATAAAAAACAGTAGCAGTCGTGGGACTGCCGATAGAAGTAAAAACGGAACTATTAAGTTAAGAGTAATTAAAACTATATGCAAAAATTATATGAAATTTTTTATGTACGCGCACATAATACAGTCAGAAATAGTCGATGTATTAGTGTATACGTGTACACAGGCTACTGCGCGTGCGCTAGTCTGGCTCTCCATAGCTATAGATATACTATTATCATTAGCATGTCGGTGACGCGAACCGAGGATTTTACCCTCTACCAAAACGCTCAACGCGCCTAAAGAAGTTTTCACTTCAAAAATTTATCGTCATTGGTGTACCTATATTTGGATATTAAGATAATTGTGTGTAAACAAACAAAATTTTGTTTTTGAGAAACAAAAAATAAAGTTAAAAAAACTAAAACCCGACTACGTAAAACTAAATTGCCTCCAGAGGGCGCCATGTTCGATTAAGTGTGACGTCACATAGCCTATAACCAACGGACAATAACGACGCTTCTAATGATACGTCTTTTGTTGCTTTAAGAGTTGCTCTAACTTCATAACTAATAAAAGTTATGAGGGAACAGATGAACATACGCACAAACAAACAAGCATACCGGTCAACATCATGACTCTCCTTTTTCCGTAATCAAGTAAAAAGTTAAGTGGATTGTTTTAACTGCGCTAAATATAAAAATATTCATCATTTTATATTATGAAACTTGTAGGTAGGTATAAACGTTAGAAGTATGTTTTTGGAAAAAAAATATAGACTGTTTTCAGAATGGTTAATGGCTTGCAAGAAATCGTTTGTCAAAGTCTCATCTAATTTAAAAAAATATCTTTATATAAAAACTAGTGTTGCTGTGGGTGTGGCTAAATTTATTGTTAATTATAAACTATTGGGATAATTAATTCAAAATAAAATCTATCATATATCTTAAATTGGACCAAATTACACATAAAATGCCAAATTTCATCAAAATCGGTTGACTTGGTGAAGATTTCATTGGGAACATACATCATGACAATGGATTTTTATATATTAAGATTTAGATTTTTCAATTCTTTGCCTATATTATGCGTCAGGCAATTGATTTAATATGAGTATTTTTATTTTTCTTTATTTTCACATAAATGAATATATATTATTAAAAAACAACTCAGCCGCCTGTAAGTAGTCAGAACTAAGTAGACCAAATTTCGATGTGACCACAGAGGAGGCACCAGTTTTCAAATTAGAAGAATCAAAAAAAATCAATACACTCAGTAAAAAGTTATGAGGTGACGAACACACAAAAAATACAGTCGAATTGATAACGTCCTGTTTTTTGGAAGTCGGTTCGCAATAAAAACTTACTAATATTATAAATGCGAAAGTTTGTAAGGATGTGTGTGCGTTTGTTGCTCTTTCACGCAAAACCTACTGAATCGATTGCAATGAAATTTGGCATGTAGATAGCTGAACAACTGGAATAACATATAGGCAGCATATCAGCCCGATATTCCTATAGGATACGGACTTACGCGGGTGAAACCACGGGGTGTAGCTAGTTCATTATAATAACTCAATTCAAAAGCAATTTACGAAAGAGAAGATGGCGATACTAAAGCCATTTCTTTCCACTTACCTGCAAGTAGAGAAAATATAATATGAAGTTCAGATTTTTTTAAGTCGCAAATCAGATTTAGATAGATAGATAGACTCACATAACACGCCAGTCCTGAACTGTATTGTGAGCTTATCCTCATTGAATTTATAATCGTTAACATAGTTGCTGGTCCATAGCTTTCTCTGTTCCTGCCATTGGCACATTACCGGTGGTTCCGTCCACATTATGTCTTGCGGTAACCTGTTGTGTAATTAATATAGGTATTTATTAATTAATGACTTTCAACAAACATATTATATATTATTTATTAGTAGCAGTTCGCCCGTGGTACATATATAGTAGTCAAAGATGTATGAAATGAAATAAATAAATAAATAAATAAATAAATAGCCTTTGTCATTCAGCGAAGTTGCAGCTTTCGAATGGTGAAAGAATTTTTAAAATCGATCCATTAGTTTTTGAGTTTATCCGTTACAAACAAACAAACAAAAATACAAATTCTTCGTCTTTATATGTTATTATGCATACAAACCTTCGTCTTGAATCACTATCTATCTATCTGTTAAAAAAAACCCCATCAAAATCCACAGTTTTAAACATCTAAGCATACATACATACATACATAGGGACAGGCGCGGGAAGCGACTTTGCTTTATACTATGTACTGATTAGGATCGGTCTGTGGTCGACGGACGATGTGTGGTTGCAGTCTGGATTAAATAGAGGCAAGTGAAGCAAATAATCTTATAATTAATTATTATCCATACTAATATCATATATAAAAGCTTTAGCTTTAGAGTTTGTTTGTTTGAACGCACTAATCTCAGAAACTACTTGGTCCGATTTGAAAAATTATTTCAGTGTTAGATAGCCCAATTATTGAAGAAGGCTAAAGGCTATAAGCTATGTACACTATATATGTACCACGGGTGCAGCCGAGGTGGACCGCTACTTGTTAAATATATTTCGTTTCCTTCCTATAACATGTCGAAATTTAACATCCTTTTTGGTAAAGAGCTTAGCGGGTGATGCGAGAATTGAAGTTTCCAAGATTAAAAGTATATTGCAGACCAATAATCATTCTGCGTCCAACTGAAAAGTATTATCATTTCCCATCACATTAAGTGTTGGGAATATATTATAATATAAAACATTCCCAACACTAGTAACTACAATATTATGTGATCTGTCACTTTATACAAATTTGTCACTTGAAATGTGTTAAATGCTTCATAAGAAACCACTTATTAATGGATAGAAATACTATGAAAATAATTATTAAATTTAAAATAAAGTAAAAAATATCACTTGCCTATGCCACTGTATATACTAAATGACTACTTTGAATACTACCGTCCACCTCCTTGGTACAGTGGTTAATGCGTGAGCGTAGAAACGAGGGGTTCAGGGTCCGATTCCCGGTGGGGACTCACAAAAAGGCTCGGTCTGGCAGGATACAGAAGGCTGATCACCTACTTGACCTTATAGCAAAATCGATCAGTGTCTATCATCTGTCTATCATGTCTGTCTATGTATATCATCTGTCCCATACCCCACTAGAGGACACGGGACTTCACTTTTTGGATCCTACACCACTCACTCAATAAACACCAGCGCCAGTTTCTCGTATTCAGCCTCGATCCTCTTCAATTCCGCTTCGATCTCCTCGGGGGTGCGGGTGACGCCCGGCGCGGGGGGCGAGGGCGCGCGGTACTGAACTTGGTACTTCATGGGTTGCAATTGCTTCGGAAGCTGTACTGTTGTGGAGAGTTAATGCCTCGTATTTATTTCATCATCAGCCCATATATGTTCCCACTGCTGGGACACAGGCCTCCTATGAGGGTTTAGGCCATAATCCACCACGCTGGCCAAGTGCGGGTTGGCAGATGTCACATGTCGTCGAACTTTTGATTCTCGGACATGCCGGTTTCCTCACGATGTTTTCCTTCACCGTTTCGTGCAGTGGTGATGTTATCCACATGTGCAGATAAATTGAAAAATCAATTTATTTCCTGCACGTTCACCCGGTCTCGAACCCCAACTTATGGATTTTGAAGTCCGAGGTTCTCACCATTCAGCCACCACTGCTTAATGCCTCATTGCCTCATATCCTCATATTTATGACGAATATTAATATATATATTGCCAGTAACTTCGTCTAAGTGTTGCCTCTATTTGGAATAGAATATATGTTTCATTTGTTTTTTTTCCTCCTTCGTGGTAAGAAGATATGTCTATTTACTATTGTCAAGTATATGTTTCATTTTTTGTTTTACATTTTATTTTTAGTTCACTCACCGTATAGTGTTAGGGGGTACTGGGTTGCTCTGTGGTGTTACTACTCTGTGCAATTAATTATATTGCTCTGGTGTCTTTACTCTGTCCAAGTGTAAGTTCAAAAAAAAAAAAAAAGAACGACACTGTTCGGCTGCAACTAACATAATTAAATTCCTGGTAAACATGATTCTAGTAAAGAAAAATAACTATAACGACTGTTATTATATTAATGGGATGTGTGAAAACAATTATTCATAGATTTTTTTCTATTCTTATTTTCATGCATTCCAGGCAATTTATTACACTTTTTTTTTATACATTGTAAACTGTCAACTTGACAGTCCCTTGACGTTCCCACGGTTTTGAATAGAGAATTCGCGCCAAAACTGACAGCATCAAAACTAAAATAAAAACAGATTAGATACGATCACAGATAATATCCCGTGAATAACACAGATAAGATAAGGATTTTGCGTAACGATCTTAGTAGTTATGGCGCGTGCTGTGTTAACATCGCTTTGATATTCGCAAAAAACTTTTCTACAATGTGTATTCGGAAGCAACGCGTTTGTTTATGTGTAGATACGAAATGATTTGGCCAATTATGTAAGTCGAATGTTCTGAATAGTGACGTATTATTCAAATAACATTGAAATTATTTTATTTACTTTATTTCTCTCATCATTTGATTATTTAATCACAAACTAGTTGTGATTGGAACACTTCTAGCAAGCGAATAAAAGCTGTGTCAGGTGGGTCACTATAAAGAAATGAAATAAAATTATTTCATACAGTGCAAACAAAAATAAATATAAAAAAATAAACAGAAATAAATAAAATCTCTAAATATGCGCGGTATATATATGAAAGTGCGTGTATTAAATATGAAATGAATTTTTACAGTATCTACATTTTATTGTCAGAAAGAAAAAAAAACATATTTTAACTTTTTGTACAGGAGTAAAGCTTCTCTATTATTAAGTACTTTATTTATTCTATAGCTAGAATTATTACGGTAATTTTATGGATAGAAGAAAGAAACAAAAGAAAGAAAGAAAAAACATTTATTTGGAGATAATGTGAGACGAAACAGAAGAGACAGATGAAATAAAAAATAAAAAAAAAAATAATAAAAAAATAAATAATAATAGCGAAAAAGTGTACTAATAACGTATCCCACAGTACCGCCAAAAAGGATCTAGTTCGGCTTGTGCCAGGCGTGGGCCTGACGCTGGTTTTCAACTAGATTCTAGATATAGTCTAGATAGAAGCATAATAAACAAAGTTATTGTCATGTTATGAATGTTATATTTTAAGGAAATTGGAGATATCCCGAGTTATAATAGCTGTGATCGTGAGAACTAACAAAATAAATAGGTCGATTCTTTAGTGCTTATTTAGTGACCAATGAAGTACATCCTACTAATATTATAAATGCGAAAGTTTGTAAGGATGTGTGTGGGTGTGTTTTTTAACATATAGGCAAAAGGCTTTTTAGGCCGATATTCCCACGGGATACGGACTTACGAGGGTGAAACTGCGGGGCGCAGCTCGTTTAAAATAATAATGTAGTAGCTTAAATTAAAATGCATAAAACCGATTATACATATTTTAATAAGGTACATAATTGATGTATATAATTTTTAACTGCTTTTCTATCAGTTTATACACAAAATAATTAAACAGAGCCAACCCTATTAAACGCAATATTTAACTGTATCAGAGGGTTGTCGTGACGTCTTAAAGCAGTACTAATTCCAGCGCGGAATAGAGATAGCGTTAGCGGATCTATCTTTTATCCACAATGGTATAAGATCGTCACGCTTACCCCCCCCCCCCCCCCCCCCCCCCACAATTGTCTTTATACATTTTTTTTGATATATTTGTAACGGAAGCGCGAAGTGTATTATCATAGTATTTTGGGGTTTAATGCAGTATGCGTAACCATATTATGTAAAATTTGTAAGAATTTTTTATTATTATAATATGAATTTTTATTATTATGATAATTATTTAATTATATTGGCTTCAACTCACTCCTTAAACCATATAAATCATAATTCAAATTATTATTATTTAATTTAAATAATCTCGTTATGCATTCAATAATATTTACAAATAACACCTATTGATAATGACGATATATAAGTAATAATTTACATTAAGCTAATAGATAAATTATGATATGACGTATAATAAAATCGGTCAAGTGCGAGTCGAACTCGCGACGCTTAGTGTTCCGTACAAATGAGCAATTTTAAAAATAACTGGTCACCCATCCAATTTATGACCGCACCAACTGTTGCTTAACTTTGCGTTTTTTTTTTAATCATTCGTTGCTACAGCGGCAACATGAATACATCATCTCTGAAACTTTCAACTGTCTATAACTAAAACAGACAGACAGACAGACAGACAGACAGACGGTCAGACGGAAGTCTTAGTAATACGGTTGGGCTTTATTTAGCCATTGGCTATTGAGCCCTAAAAAACGAGTCGCGAAACGAGATAGCGGATTTCTTCAGATAACATTGAAAGGTACTATAAATAACAAGATTAAGGATCATTTGCCAATAAGATAATGGAATACTTAATGAAACCTCATATTTATTAGCTTAAACAGCCTTTTTATTATAATAATGTATGACATATTTAAACAAATTAATAATTTTAATAAAGACATTATTATTAAAAAAATCAATTAATAAAGAAAATAAAATAATAAAAATATCATTAATTATTATTGCAAACGGCAACATATGAAATACACAAATAATCCAATCCTACCATCCTATCCTACTAATATTATAAATGCGAAAGTTTGTAAGGATGTGTGTGTGTTTGTTACTCTTTCACGCAAAAACTCCTGAACCGATTGCAATGAAATTTGGTACGTAGACAGCTGGACAACTGGAATATCATATAGGCAACATTTTATCCCGATATTCCTACGGGATACGGACTTACGCGGATGAAACCGCGGTGCGCAGCTAGTATTACTATAAACACAATAATATTCATAAAGAACTCGCAAATCCTTGAAAAATCAATCCCTTTTCAGAGCTGTCAAAGTTCCGAGGGTCAATTGGCTAAGGAAGTAGACGCAATTGCATGTGTCAGTTAATGGTGAACGCGTTCTCTGTTCGCAGTTTCATCTACATTCTCCACACGCGAACAGCCGATGGCCTGGTGGGCAGCCAGAAAGACATCCTGACGGACAGGGAGAGGCCCGGATGCCTCACTGGATACATGACGGAAATGCAGTCGTAGATCACCTGGGACGGACGATTGACCGTTGCACTGAGTGAGTTGCATCATTCAGCCAGGTCCGAAACTGCTCTGACCGTCAAAAACACTGAACAGATTTTGATGAAATTTGGTATACAGACGGGATATGAGTTAGCTTGAGTGACAGGATACTTTGATCCAGCAGGGTATGAGTTGACTTGGGTGACAGTATACTTTGATGCAGGAATAAATAGACTGTCACAATCATTTGAAAATGTCCTACTTCTCACGGGCAAAGCCGTGGGAGGAAGCTAGTAACCTATATAATCGTTGTTCGAAGACCTTTAGATAGGTAAATCGTGCGGGGTAAAGGGTGAGACGCGGGAGATAAGAGCCCGAGCTACATACGCCGTGTTGTTAACAGCTCGGGACACTGTTTCAGGGCTGCCGTAAGCATGTTTTTTATGTTAGATGTAATCTTATATGGCTTATATCACGTATATGATTAAGTGACATGAAATAACATTGTACAAATAGTATATAACATTGTAAATTCTAGTTTTGCGTGTGAGAAAACGTTATCTGTATTATTTTATTACTCACTATTAACGAGCTTAGACGTTTTCGGCTTTTACAATGAGATCAAAGGACTTTTGCTTCTGTATACCTACTTCCATTTAACTGTGTTAATACACAACTCATGGTCAGCTGTTCTATATAAAAATTATTGTAAAAAGTGTGTCATTGTCTTCCTTCACGTCGAAACGAGGCATATTCATGCTATGATCATTGTGTCTGGAGACAGATACATACTTTCTTACCGCGGTAAATCATCTAATGCCTATAGGAATTCCTTTAGACGAAGCGGAGAAAGCCGCGGGCGGAAGGCTAGTTTTATAAGGAAGATTTTATATAAAATTCCTCAATGATTTTCCAGAAGAAGGTGTGGCCGACTTCTCAAGCCGAAGAGATGCTATGCCAGCGCTGAAAAACTTGCTCAAGTCTCATTCTAGGCACCCTGGCGCAATCAAATATCTGAGCATGGCAAAATGTGAATTACAAAGATTTCCATCGGTACGTTTTAATTATTTATGTATTTATTTATGTAATCATTTATTTATTAATGTATTTATTTAATTAGCTCGGTAAGCAAACGAACCATGTGTACTTACTTGAATGCTCTATTTATTCGTATCAAGTTTCGGTATATTGACAAGTAGCCTACTTTTTTTAGTTCTTTAATAGCATTAAATGCAATATTTAAATATTTCAATAATTTTTTACAAAACATTATTAGTAGAAGATTACGTCGATACTAGAAATCAGCGACAAATGAGTCCTGATCAGAAACTGTGCATTGTAAATCCGACTGAAATCAATTTAAATAAGTTTTAATTTTGTCTGCAGTATGTAATCTAGCTTGGGCCGTTAATTTATTAGTGAATACATTTTAAACCTTAATATAACATAATAAGCTTTACTTTGCTTTAACGTTAGTTCTTCCGGCTTTAATATTGGCAAATACTTAAAGGAGAATTACAGGCTCATTTCTTTACGAGATTGTTTGTGTATGAAGTTTTAACGAACGCAGTTTTCTCACCAAATAAATGAATAATTGATCTGAATTTTCAGGCACTTTTCTTAAACGACAGACTGTCTGTGAATCCAGCTGAAACCGTCGAATATATAACAGTATACGGCAACAATTTTGCCCAATTTCCCGTAACGTCGGAGAGATATGACTCGATATTGAATGCGACAGGCGCTAAAGAAATATTTCTAGAGGCTCAGAACGTTCAGAGTAAGATTCTGTTTTGAGTATTCAAAAAACCTTATTTTTAAAGAACGACTTCTATCAGTTTCCAAGTTATTTTAGACATAGACATTAACATATTTGTCACCAATACAGAAATACATAATACATAATTGTATAAATTTCTATATTTATATATATAAAATCCCGTGTCACAATGTCAGTTACCACACTCCTCCGAAACGGCTAGACCGATTCTCATGAAAATTTGTGTGCAAAATAGGTCTGAGAATAGGCCAACATCTAATTTCCATTCCCCTAAATGATAAAAGTTAGGCAGGAGAGCGTATGCCGGGTCGGCTAGTAAAAATATATAAATAATGATCCCAAAGTGGTCCCCACGTCAGTGTAAGTTACAGAGAAAGTTTCTGAAACACTGGTTTTCAGTGACGATCGTTAAAGTACGACTTGCCGCTTCATTACATATCTTGATAAGAAATCTCTTGATAGATCTACAAGTAATGTATTTAACAAAAAAATTAAACCTAATTGTCAGAACTACATTAATTTTAAATGTGTGGTCCACACGGTAATATTTTGTCCTTTACCCAACGGTTGCCTCGTAGAGATGGCTTTTAGCCATAAGGCCGCCATTTGCATACTAGTTTTTGTTAAATTTGATTTCTTTTTTATATTTTGAAAGTGTGAAAGTGTGCAATAAAGAATAAATATATAAATAAATAAAATGTCATCAGAAGGTTCATCAACTCCTCCAGGATTAAGTTTTTTAACCCATTCTTTCAGTCTGTTGAATAGTTCATTGAGTTCACTTGAATGAAATTCACTCTAATTAATATGACACCTAAATACTTAGTTATAATGAGGTATATAATTGTCATTTCTCAATTTAATCTGTTGATATTGCCTGTTCTTGTAGACAATTAATTCTTAACACAGATATATAAATATCCCTTCTCAAATCCTAAACTATATTCATGAGAGATAGGATTCAATCTTTTTATCGCTTCCGACAGATAAACACTCGAATACATGTATCTGTTTTTATCTTTTAAAAGTATCACACTACAGTTTTACAGCATATTTCGATGTATAAATCGAAATTATCTGTTCCGCTATCATTTCGATACGATGTTTTGAATAATATGGATTATAACATCTCCATATAACACGACTGATGAGGCTAGACTATATATACACTGCATATTAAGATCGTGGCCAGATCAAATGACCCTGAGCCTTTTAACCTCATTCGAAGAAAAGCGGTGCAACTGTTTTATTATACGCTTAAAATCCCACAAACATTATAAATGCGAAAGTTTGTAAAGATGTGTGTGTGTGTTTGTTGCTCTTTCACGCAAAAACTACTGAACCGTAAGCAATGAAATTTGGTATGTAGACAGCTGGACAACTGGAATAACATATAGGCACTTTTTATCCCGATATTCCTATGGGATACGGACTTACGCGGGTGAAACCGCGGGGCGCAGCTAGCGTAATATAAATGAATTGCTTAAATCTATTGGCTTATCAGTGATATTTGTGAGAGATATTGTGGGCACCAGTGCCCGAGATAATTATAAAATACTTGTATTACGGGCCACTAAGCCTACAAACATTGACAGTTACACTTATAAGATAGACACATGCACATTATGGTCATTTATGAAATGATGAGAGTTAATTGTGAAATGTATTATACAAAGTATTTATTATACTAATTGATTTGTTATATGTGTGGTGAATGGAAGAAATATATGACGTCTGAAAAGCTTCAGTGAAAATATTTTGATGGTTGGCTTAAGTCTATTTCCTCCTATATTATTTGACCTTTTTTACCTAAACAAGACAAGACATATCGCCTGATTTTTGTCAAATTTTATCAAGTTACAATCATCGCTGATTCATCATTAGATAATCAAATAATTTATATCAAATATTGTGTTAAAATATTTCGTGTACATGACATGTGGGGGCGTATAATGTAAATACAAGAGACGGTAGGTATACTCCACTCAGCCCGCGGATACGCCCGTGTATTCAAGGAAAAGGTAGACAGGAATAATTAACATATTAATACATTAAATTAATTATGTTAATTAATCATTATATCTACAAACCAACAAGTCTGTTTGTCACGTTGGAATCAAACCTAGTTTACGGCATTTTCGGGTTGTAATTTTAATAAATCTTCTATAAGAAGGCTTAAATTGCTTGTTCGTTTCCTGTTATCAATTACTAGCTGCGACCCGCGGTTTCACCTGCGTAAGTCCGTATCCCGTAGGAATATCAGGATAAAAAGTTGCCTCTATGTTATTCCAGTTGTCCAGCTGTCTACGTACCAAATTTCATTGGAATCGGTTCAGTAGTTTTTGCGTGAAAGAGCAACAAACACACACACATCCTTACAAACTTTCGCATTTATAATATTAGTAGGATAGAATAATTTACTACTACTACTACTAGTCCGATTTGAAAAATTCACAGTGTTAGATAGATCATTTATTGAGGAAGTCTAGGGCTTGGGCTATATAACATCGGGTACTACGTAGTTAAAACCGCGAGGCACAGCTAGTTAGCACCTTCCTCATGAATCACTCTACCCATTAAAAAGAAACCATCAAAAATTGTTGTGTAGTTTTAAGAACTAAGCATCCATACTCGTACATACTTACATAGGGGACAGACGAGGGAAGCGTTTGATTTACTATTTAGTGAAGACAATTTTGTTGACTCAACACTATTTAATTAGTAATTTTCGGTTGCAATTTTAGGACAATCAACATGGTCGGCGGGAATGGAAAATGCTTATTTTCCCAAACTAAAAGAATTAGATTTGCGAGCCTGTGAAATCGAAATGATAGACGCATTTATATTCCAAGGGATGCCATCTTTGACATCTCTATACCTGGGTGAAAACTACATTAGCTTCGTGGACGCGCATGCATTTGTTGGCCTGGGCAATCTACGGCATTTGGACTTAAGTGGGAATACCTATCCACACGAGGACGATCCGAAAAGAGTATTGTACTTCGAATCTCCGGACACACTCCAGCGCCTGAACATAACATCATTGGACCTATCGTTCACAGCGGTAGCTACCCGTGTACTGGGAAAGTTTGCGAGGAAACTGGAAAGACTCTCTCTGTGCTACACGGGGCTTTATCGTTTAAGACCGAACGTATTCGCGAACACGTCAATAAAATACTTAGATCTGTCTGGTAATCCCGAGATATTGCACGAGGGAGCCGTGCTTAGGGGACTGGAAAAATCACTGAGGGTACTTTACGTGAATTCAGCCGCCGTGAACTCGCTGGATTTCGTTAAAGGCTTCAAAAAATTAGAGGTGCTCAAAGCGTCGCACAACGAAATAACAGCTATATCGCAAGACGTGATGAAATCGTTGAGAAGCTTACAAATTTTAGATTTGGACAGTAACAGAATAACAGCGTGGTTTACAAGCGTTATATCCACAATGCCCAAATTGAAGTTACTTACGATGGTGAACAATAATATTAATATTATAACAGAAGATATGATCGCTGATATAGCTAACGTGAAATACGTGGCGATGTCAAAAAATTTGATGGTATGCTATTGTTACGTCAGGGACATGTATGAAATTGCGCTCCAAAATGAATTCAGGTTTAAAGACACACATGTAAAAAGCAATTTCGTTGAAGACAACCCTCTCATGTATCACACTGGATTTTTGGACTACAACAAAATCATAAAGAATAGAAAAAACGTGTCGGAGTCGTGTTTCGAGTTAAACAATCCGAATGACGAAGCCAATTGTATCGTGGGAGGTGTCAGTACAAATTTGACTGGTGATTTCTTGTTTTTGGACTACGATGAAGGAAATTACAACTGTTTCTCAATGACGGACGGTGGGAGCATTTCGTATAGCGAAGTAGTGCCGTGCGGTCAGGACTTACGAGATTTCCGACCGGACTTCATGCTGAATAAGAGTCGTAACAGTCTATATTTATTGTGTATACCCCTGGTGCTGCTACCAATTATTGTATTCATCTACGTGTCTAGAAGAAACTTCCGATATTTCTTGATAACCTTGAGAAATTCTGCAATGTTGAGTTTGATTAATGAGAGGAATGTAGTTGACGGTAAGATTATAATTATTTATATAACACTTATTTAAAAGAAAGAACATTGATGACTTATCTATTATCCTTAATAATACTAAAATCCGAAAGTAACTCCGCCTGTCTGTCTGTCTGTTCTTCACTCCTAAACCACAGAAACGTTTTGGATGAAATTTTGTATAGATAAATATAGTTTGAGATCCAAGAAGGTACTATTGTTTCTATCCCGGAAATCTCAGGGGACCAGGAAATATGTGGGGAGAACGAGACTGTTATGTTTTCCCTTACTATGTGGGTGAAAAGCTAGTAAGCAATATTTGAATTTGTCATAGAGGTCTCAGATCTTTTCTACAAAGGATTTCGAAGAATGCAACTGTTTCAAGACATTTATATTTAGACTCTGTACACTAATTGTAATTGATCAACTTCCCAATCATTCCCCTAGTAAATTGTAGATATTAGTAAGAGAATGAGTCATGTAAGACGCTTTATCCTACTCGTATTATAAATGCGAAAGTTTGTAAGTGTGGATGGATGGATAGATCTATGGATGTTTATTACTCTTTCACGCGAAAATTTTACGCGGGTACCACGCAAGTGACGCTGTGGGTAACACCTAATATCATAAGCCTCTTGATTCCAGAGACCAAAATCTTCAATTACGATGTGTTTGTGTCATACTGCAATGAGGATAGAACGTGGGTGTTGGACCAACTCTTGCCGCATGTGGAGAAGGATTGCAATATCAGTGTATGCCTGCATGAACGTGATTTTCAGGTAATTAATAACGAAAATGAATATATTTTTTTAAGAAAATAACAATAAAAAGATTTTAAGGTTTCACAGTTTTAGATAGCCCATTTATTGAGGAAGGCTTTAGGCTAAGCGTGGCGTTTTCACACAAAAACTGCTGAACCTTTTTAAAAATTTTTACACCATTACCGAGCTACATCTTCAATGAGTGACATAGGCTATATTTGTAAAACGGGCGAAGCCGGGGCGAACAGCCAGTTCTAAACAAATTTTTACTTCAACCTTATTAAATTGGCGTATTTTGCAAAAACATATTAAAGACATCCTTAAAAAAAAAACTGTATTTTGTCTAGTACGAATCATTGAACGATTGTATTATTCAGGTGGGGCTATCGATACTAGAAAACATAGTGTCATGCATGGACCGCTCTCGCTTCATCATGCTCATCATATCGCGGCGCTTCCTCTTGAGCCAGTGGTGTCAGTTCGAAATGCACCTCGCGCAGCACAGGTATTTGTGTACATATCATATATTCTATGTCTTTATCTACAGATTTTACTAGCTTTCCTTAATAACCAAATAGTTGAACGTACATTAAGCGAGTAACAAAATGTCTCTGAATATATCCAATAGATACAAAACACGATGTAGAGCCAGCGTCAAGAATTACGTAGTAACTTTTATGTAATCTGTGGTCAAGGCACCTGCCATTCCCATAAACACGTGTGACGCAACCTAAAAGCTACCTTATTACCAGGCTCTTAGAGACGAGAAGGGAAGACCTCATCCTCGTGCTTCTAGAAGAGATCCCGCGGAGTCTCAGACCGAACACGCTGCACTATCTGATGCTAACCAAGACCTACATCGTGTGGCCGAGAGACGGGACGGAGGAGAGGGAGTTCTGGAGGAGACTGAAGAAGACGCTGGTCACGCAGAAGCTGAAGAGCGCGGAAAATGATTCCTTGGCGTGATAGTACCAAAGAATATAATATAATAAAAATAACTATGTAATAATATTTCGTGTAGAGTCGATACACATTCAGAGGCAAGAAATTTCTTTATCTACTTTGGCCTTTATAAATTCAACTTTATTCTAAATGAGTTTGAATTTAATTTCCTGTGACTTAGCTAGCCAGGTTAGGCCGTTAAAGTTACTTTTGGTACATGTTGTAGATATACCAATATGATGTAAATAAGTCTGATTTTACCTTAACAATTGTTTCTATCGTTCAGAACAGAACATTTGAGGGTAGATTCAATCTTGTTAGGATTGTCTATGCAGTTATTTTCGAAGATCGACGGACATACACACATGTGCATGGACGCAGACATATACTCAAAAGCCAGTGTTATTTAAAACAACGTATGCTCTTTTAATTGTAAGGATATTTATTTATTTACGGTTTAATTAAGCAAATTAGGATTATAAACGTAATTCATTGAGCTAGAAACTGTGCATGCTACAATTGATTTTTTTCATAATATATCATAATAATGATGCCAAAGAAGTGTCCTGTGGTTCTTAAATGTTTTATACAATTATATGCAGAATATCACAGATTTAATGTTCAAAGATCAACCCCGATGCGTATTTTTTGTATTTAATAAACTCCTAAAACTCTATTTGTTCACCCCTAACTGACAACGCGCTTTCGTATACCACACGCGCCCGCGCTAACGCATATTGTGATATTTTTCATAAAATGCCCACTTAAGCGGAGCGGTATATACCAGCTGCAGGAAGTTAGGGATGTCAACCACATTTTAAGAAAAATAAAATGAAATTAATATTTATTTTTATGTAGTTATAATTTTTTATATAATCTGTATATCCAATAGTACAAGTGCCATTAAGCATAACACATGCGGGACCTCAAGTATATTTCTTAAGGATCATTTGTGGTCAAATTTTAGTAGTATTATTTACTAAAATAGTTCCCGACACTACTGTTGTTTTATCCAAACTAATTTTATAAATAAAAAAGTACCTCTGTCTGTTACTTAATGACGCCTAAACCACTGAAACAATTTGCATGAAATTTGGTATGGAGATATTTTAATACCCAAAGAAAGAACATAGGCTACTTTTTTATCGCGAAAAAAGGGTAGAAGGGGTTGGGTTAGATAGGGGATGAAAGTTTTTATGAAAGTTCGTTATTGTAAACCCGATTTTGATGAAATTTGGTATGAAGATGGAGCTGAACTTGGGAAAGGGCCTACCATGCTTTTTAGAAGATTCAGTTTTCGGTCCAGACCTTTTTTTTTTTTTTTTTTATAGTGGGGAAATCTTGCATAGATACCCACGGCCCCCGGGGAAGAGGTCGTGGGTTATGTCGGATTCCTACCGACTAAAACCCCACTGTGTTCCGTCGAGCCACATAAGTGAAGGGGCCACGGGTGCTTGTTGGAATTCGTCCGCGACTTTCGGTCCAGACCTTGGGAAAGACTATAGGCTACTCATTACCATGCCGCGCGATATATCCGAATTCCACGCGGGCGAAGCGGGCGGAAAGCTAGCTTTATATAAAACGTCTCGTAAATACAAACGTGCCAGTTAATTGTATGACAAATATACGTTTTGATACATATTTGTTTTCTCTTATCATCATCCTACTTAATATGATCCACCATTGTTGCTATTTGGATTTGAAACATTGTTTTTGTGAGGGATAGTTCATTTATCGAGCATGGACGGAGGCAGCATGGCGGCAGAGGTGTGAGTGAAGTGGTGAGAAAGAGTGGAGTAGTTAGTAGTAGAACTTGCGAATGTTATAAATTACGAACTTACGTTTGTTTGTCTGTCTATCTTTAACGTCATAATTGAACGTATTTGTGGAGACAGATTTTATAGACTAACAAGAGTGGTGTAGGCTACTTTTTACTGTGGCAAAACATCTCATTTCCATGGAAAGATGCCATTTTGATGAGTATTTGAATAACTGTAAATTTTATAAATACCAATAGATGGCGCTATCACTGCTACCTTACTTTGACCATGCGGGCGAAGCCGCGAGCAACAGCTAGTGCAAGATTTAAGGTACGAACTTACAAGCGGTTAGAACTACACCACCCAGCATACGTTTCGGTTGCGGCGGCGTTGTTAGCAAGTCTAGATTTAGCACTCCATTGCAGATTCTGAAAGCGATTTGTCGAAAATGTTAATTTTTTCCAAAGTATAATGAGTTATGTATAACGAATAATATAAAGATTTTAATTAGCTTTTCTATATATACTAATATAATAGATGGAGAAGATTAGATTTTTTGTTTGTTACGATATAGTTCAAAAACTACAAGACCGATATTTCCGATCTTAACTGAGTGAGATTGGCTCATTTTAATATCATTTTTATATGAAAAGCTACCAGTTGTAATGTGATGAATTTTCTGTTAAATCTGCTTAAATGTAACACAAAATATGTTTTTTCATACAAAATATAATAAATAACCATTTAGGACAGTAACAAACGTTGCTAAGTCCCTTTTTTTATGATAACATAAATATAGTCTCAGCAAATATCAAGTTCACACGGCCTAATGACAGACGGACGGACACACAGACAGACAGCGAAATTAGTTTAGTAATATAATGATTTAATAATAATAATAATATTTTTATTTTCAGATATTCATCCATATTTGTGTTAGTATACATTAATCTTAGAAACTATGTTAGTAATACGTATTATAAAATTAAATTCCATACAAACTAACAAGATTAAAAAACCATTAAAAATTATCCATAATCATAAGTATATTGCGTACGATGTAAATTTGCCCACCGCTTAAGGAATGGACCGTCAACTTTCTCAATTAATGTCTTCAGAATACCATTGGTACTTTCACGCATTCTCTTCATCATAGATGCTGCCCTTTTCCTGATTATCGCGTAAAAATCGTCGGTCTGGCAATTAGCAAACATCTGAGACGCGCTACAGAAGCGCGGAAGCCCAAACAGTACTCTGAAGCCATTATTATATTGTACACGTAGGACATTGTAAGCCCGCTGCGTAAAAGATAGCCATAGGCTGCAAGTATAAAATGTCCGACAGTACGCCTTAAATAAAGTAATTTTAACCTGTGGAGAACAACGAGCAAATTTCCGTGCCAGCATATTGCAGCGGACTACCAATGCCCTACGCTCCCTCTCAATATCTTGTATATCATTTATATCTTCTGTCACAATATGCCCTAGATATTTAAACTCTGCTACTTGTTTAAAAGAGGACTGCCATTAATATACACAATATAACGTCGTAATAACGTCGCGTTTCACACTTTGAGCAAATAAGCTGGGGAAAAATAAGATCGGGTTAAATAAAACAAAACTCCTACCTGTATTTCCTCAAATTGATTTCGCCAGTGCGCGTGCGTGTCATGCAGGTTTTTAGATATTTGGCAAAGCTGAGTTCTGTAATTGTAAATAGGCATCATTAAAGTAAAAAAGTTTTAAATTTACGAATGCAGGTAATCTTATCTTTCGTACTAATATTATAAATGCGAAAGTTTGTAAGGATGTGTGTGTATTTGATGCTCTTTCACGCAAAAACTACTGAACCGATTGCAATTAAATTTGGTACGTAGACAGCTGGACAACTGGAATAACATATAGGCAAGTTTTTATCCCGATATTCCTATGGGATACGGATATACGCGGGTGAAACCGCGGGAACTGAAAATAATTAAGATTTTACTATTAACAATAAACAACTAGACTCATAATCACAGTCATAAATTATCCGAAGCAAAACTCTGCCCACGCGTGTATTAGGCACAGTTTTCGAATAAGCGACACAAAAGACTTTGAACATTACTGCCACAAAATTAGGTATTAATTTCAATGAATGTATGACACAACGCCGCTCGGACATTTTTTGACCACCTTTTTTTTTATGTCATAGCGGGCAACTGAGCTGGTGGTTCGCCTGATGGTAAACGATCACCACCCATGAATATTCGCAGAGGCTTAGACCTCTGAGAATGCGCTGCCCGCTTTTAAGGGATAAGGGATGAGGAAAGGATTGATGAATGGAAAGAAGGAATGGCCTGGAAAGGGCTAGGAGAAGGAAATAGGCCTCCGGCTCCCCCACTCACCGTACGAAACACAATAGCAAGCTATTATTTCACGTCGGTTTTCTGTGGGGGTGTGGTACTTCCCCGGTGCGAGCTGGCCCAATTCGTGCCGAAGCATGCTCGACTCCCACAATAAAAATTATTAATAAAATAATATATTTAACATGTTATTGTGAGTGTAGCGGTTTATAGAATGTTAATGCAATTATACCATTTTGTTCGCCAATAAATGTCCTGGGATCTGGCAGAAACGGCGGCTCGGCCATGTTCAAGTTATCCAATTCTTCTTTCTCTTTCTCGTTCTTTGTGTATCTGAAACGAGTTAATTAAAAATCTAGATATTTTCCATCATCTAGGTCAACAAAAACACCGATTTAAATTCAAATATCGTACAGACTGAGAGTCATCACAAATTCAAATTTGAATTCAAGTAATGTACATACGAAATTCGAAATAAGACAAGATGAGACATGACTGTATTTGGTTTGATTTGATTTCAAGAAGTAATGCTCAAACTCAAAAATAGGACTAATGCTGAGTAACTAATCTATACTAATATTATGCAGCTTAATGTTTGTTTGAACGCACTAATCTCAGGAACTATTGGTCGGATTTGAAAAAATCTTTCAGTGTTAGATAGCTCATTTATTGATAAAGTCTTTATATGTACCACGGGCGAAGCCGGGGCGGGCCGCTAGTCATGCATGAAAATTACACGTATATTTTACAGTAAGCTTCTGTCATTTCATAATACATTAGAATTCTGTGTGAGTTTTCAAGTTCTTTAAATCACCATGCTACAGTTAGTGTGTGCTGGTTATTAAATTCAAATATTTCCTACTCAACTTTAAACTTCCTACGTTGTGATTTCATCGTCTCAAACCTCATGCTCAATCAAGCCTAATGTTCAAGTGCTAATAACTAAAACTTAATGAAACTTCTACAGCGGATCTGATATTTGAAATGACTGTCTTATTATGTCACCGAGCCTCCAATCATCATCATGATCATGATCATGATCATCATCATCACCATCATCATCATCACAATCATCATCATCACAATCATCATCATCATCATAATCATCAGCAGCATCATCACCACCACCACCACCAGCATCATCATCATCATCATCATCATCATCACCACCAGCCTGTATATTTTCCCACTGTTGGTACACAGGCCTCCTATGAGGATTCAGGCCATAATCCACCACGCTGGCCAAGTGCGGGTTGGCAGATTGGCTCCAACGCTAGCTAGCTGCATAACAACAATCGCTATCTAATGCACTCACGGATTTGCCTTCAGGAACGTCTCGACTTCCTTAATCTTCTGTCCGATTTCTTTGTAGAACTTATTACGTATGTCGTCTTGCTCTTTTTTGAGCTTGTAAGTAGCGACGTGCTCCTTCACGTTGAATATGAAGAGATCTGTGAACAAACACATACGATTTATTATCTTTTTTATGCCATAAGACGCCAATGAAGCTGGTGGTTCGGCTGATGGTAAGCGATCACCATTGGTCATGGCCTCAACTAGTCCAAGCTATTCGAAAGATAAATTAACTCTGTAGCCATAGGTGTTTTATTCTTTAAATATATATTCGAAAGAACTAGACTGATACCTAGTTATTTACACTTTAACACAAAAACATCTCTTATTTATTCATTTATTTATTTATTTAACTCTTCAAAAAGATTATACATTGAAAGACACTTAAAAATAATAATAATTATGACTAGCTGACACGGCGAACTTCGCAACGCCATTGACCTTTCTTTGAAACATTTATCCGTACTTTTTACCTTTTAAACCTTCCCTGGACTATTATGAATGCATCAAAACCAAAATTTTCAAAATCGGCCCAGCCACACTCGAGTTTTAGCGAGACTAACGAACAGCAATTGATTTTTATATATAAGAAGATTATTATAATAAAGTAGTAAAAGATAGTGTACAACTTGTTTGGCGGCCTTATCACTTAGAAGTGATCTCTTCCAGGCAACCATGGTAAAAGGTAGCGGGCATACTGCTAAACTATTAGCGGGACGAGAAACAGATATTTTTAAAAACATTGATCATATTTACATACAACATAAACACAAATATATACATATATACATACATAATACTCTTAATGTTACATACAATATAAATTAAATAATAAATTATAAAGCATTTCAATGCTATAAAACTAAAAATTAATCATAAAAAAATTTGTTACACCAAAAAGGATACATACATATATATAAATCGCTTAATAATAAGTTATACAATGCAATTACCCTCATATCGGTTGGGCATTTCAGCAGCTAACGCGAAAGATCTAGAACTCTCGCTCAACAGATCGACCATAGACCTCGCGGCTCGCACGCACACATTGCTACCGTCTATAATCTTTGGCAGCTTCACACCCACACGCATAGAGGGAAACGACAACTCCACTGGCTCCCTGCGAATTGTGAGCTTAAAATTGTTTGTGACTGTGAGTTTGTGAGTGTGTGAGTTTACATATTGTAAACATTGAAAGTTGTGTTGGATTTGTAATTAACTTGTAAAATAAATGTAATTTTAAATTGTTCTGAAAGCATTTAATTCGATATAATATTGAAATGCAGATTATTATGGTGATGGAGAATATGATGGTATGAATGAAAATTATGATGAACTAGCTGCGCCCCGCGGTTTCACCCGCGTAATTCTGTATCCCGTAAGAATATCGGGATAAAAAGTTGCCTATTATTTCACTTGTCCAGCTATCTACGTACCAAATTTCATTGCAATCGGTTCAGTAGTTTTTGCGTGAAAGAGTAACAAACATACATAACACACATACACATACATCCATCCTGACAAACTTTCGCACTTATAATATTAGTAGGATATCATTATGTTTATCTATTCATTATTATTTATTTTTCGGCTCCAGCACCTTTCAACCTCCAGCTATATGTAGACATTTGATAGAAGCCCACATCAACTTCTGCCCAAAGTCCATTATGTTGTACGAGCTATACTGTAACGCGTGCGAGAGCTGAAATGCAGATGATGATGATGATGATGACGATTCCGGCGATGACAACGACACTGATGATGACAATACCTCTCCGGTTCAACAGGCTTCAACCTCCTCGTGGGCAACGGTATCGCCACCCAGATGTTCAGCCGCAGGCCATTGAACTCCCGCCCGTACGTGGCCAGCTTGATGGAGTCCCACACCAGCTTGTGCTCCAAGTCGCGCAGTATCGTGTACGAGGCGCATTGTATCGCGTGCGAGAGTTGTTCGCGGAGAGCTAGACGGACCTGTTTTATACAATTTATACGCATATAGGAAGAAAGAAAGATTGATTCTACAGTAGCAATTGTCCGGGGCTTTGCACGCGTTAAAGTGAGTAGTTTAATAAATGTTATTGAAGTGAAACTTCTTTAGAATCGTTGTGATTTCAAACCTGATGCAACGGAAAAACGACAGGTAAGAGACACAAATACAAATATGTGTAGAATGAAGCCGGCAAAGAATGAGACAAATATAAATACTATTTTATATTATCGGTCTCTCCTCTTTGTTAAACAAATAAACTTTGTAATTATCCTACCCTTGTTATATATATTCATCTCATTCTTTTGTCGATTTACTGAAGTTTCACTTCTATCGTGTGTGGATCGGACACACCCCTTTTTTATACATATAAACCTTCCTCTTGAATCACTCTATCTATTAAAAAACCCCCTCAAAATTCGATGTGTAGTTTTAAAGCATACATAGAGACATAGGGTCAGAGATAGCGATAGCTTTATTTTATACTATGTAGTGATTGTGAGAGGATATAACAAGGAGTAAAACAAGCGACTAAAATAATAAGGAAGGGTAATAACAAACTTCCAAGTGTTCTGAAAACTACCGCTTTACCCAATCGAAACTTCTGAGGTTCTCCTCCTATTTCTAAGTCAGTTGAGAATAAAGTAATAAAATTACGAGCTGCTTATTATTGTTTGCTACTCAATTTGGGTAGAAGTTGTCAGAAACAATTATCATATAGGTACCTCATTATATGATTGCGCCTGTAAAGCTGTGTATTGGCGGGAGTTGGCAACAAACTCTTCAAGCATTGCCAGCATCTAAAAATAAATAATAACAATTCATATTTAAATCATTTCAGTGCGCAAATCCTAGTATAATAATAGAAGTACCTGGATGACCGATGCTTTGCTCGGTATTTTTTTTTGTTTTAACTTTAATTATTCGCCAATAGATGTCACAGGAAGAGCCATAATAAATTGGGACTACTCAAACGCCTCCTATTTCTTAAAAAAAAAAATATACAAAAATATTATAATAAAATATATATATATATATACAAGAATTGCTCGTTTAAAGATATAAGATATTAATATTTAATACCCTACTAATATTATAAATGCGAAAGTTTGTAAGGACTGTGTGTGTTTGTTGCTCTTTCACGAAAAGACTACTGAACCGATTGCAATGAAATTTAGTACGTAGACAGCTGAACAACTGGAATAACATATTGGCAACTTTTTGTCCCGAAATTCCTACGGGATACGGACTAACCGGGTGAAACCGCGGGGCGCAGCTAGTATTTTATACTTAATCATCATCGAACACAATATCTTTGTCATAGTTGGCAATGGAGCTGATGGGTCGCCTGGCGATGGTAAGGAAAAGGATATGGGCATCTCATCATCATCATCAAACATCGTCTCACCACCTTCATCTAGCCCTATACTTAACTATTCCAGCTTACCGGCAAAGCATCGCGACACCGGATGTCGAGTTCATCATCATCGCATTTCGAGCTGATCCTCCATAAGTGAAGATATGTATTCATCTGCGTCACCACCCTGGGGTCTGGGAGACCATCACAACGGAGATATTGTTGCCACTGGTGGATTAAATTATTAATGTGAAAATTATTTATTTATTGTATTAACACTATTATATTAACCTTTGATTCGAAAAGAGGGGTGTTATCAAATTTGACGGCAATGCTTGTCCGTAGCATAACTCGCAAAAAAGGACCGTTTCTGTGTTTTTCAAATATATTTTTTTTTATCGGATCATTAGCGTAAGATTAATAATTAACAGTTATTTATTTTTTTTATATTGGGTGTTTTTTTTATTTAATTCGCTTATTATGTTGAATATATTCAATGCGAAATATATAGTCTAATTGACTTGATTTTGTATTGAAAATGCAGTCGTAGTTTATACATGAAATTTATCGATATATGGCATTAAAATTAATTGATATTATAGATAATATTACGTAAGAAGAACCGTTGATTCGTTGATTCTATAAATGTGTGCATGCGTTGTTCTAGCCCTTGCGATCCCCTTAATACATATATAACTAGCTTTTGCTTCCGGCTTGGCACGAGATAAATTAGGAGTATTTCAATAGATATTATCTTACATGTAAACCTTATTTTTGAATCATCTTTATCTATTAAAAAAATCCTCATCAGAATCCGTTGTATAGTTTTAAATATATATATATATATATATATATATATACATACCTCAGCCTCCAACTGTTTCGTTCTGGCGTAAAGGATTTTCTGCTTTTCAAATTCTGAAAAGAATCAAAATATCATTTAAAGATAAAATCATAAATTTTTAACTAAATCAAATCTGTAATTTCTAAATTTTAATTTACATGTATTTTTTGGTAATAAAACTTTTAGTGGCCCGGGTTACACAACGCGTTTGTGTAAAAAATTACTGTCTTATATGTAATAATAAATCTAAGTTTAAAGCACTCACTATGAAACAGAGCGCACGTCTTTGCCAGTATGTCTCTCCGTATATCTTGCTCGGCGTGATCTTTGGCCATTAACTCAGCCCGTTCCCTTGCCAGATTGGCTCTCTTCTCTTTAGCTCCAGCTAGAATTGCTTGCCTGGAAACGTTTATATATACGTCTAGTTAATTGATAGGTCTAAAGGATAGGACATTATTATTACATAAGATATTTTATGGCAGAAAATGAAGTAGCCGGGTTCGTATAATGTAAAACAAATGGTTGACGTATGAGTCTCATAGTTTAACAACTTCTGGAAACAGCTCAATTCGGGTAGTATGAAATTAGGAGAAAAGATAAGTGTTCTGAGAGTTTTATCCTATATTTATATATCTACTGACAACCATACTAAACGCATTGCTCTTTGCTGAAGCATTCAATCAATTAACAACTCTATTGATACGATAGACAACAACTAAAGTACAAAACATTTCAGAAATGCGATCTAGACATTATCTAGATTTGAAAATGACTAACTTTTCCGCTTCTTTCTCTGCTCTCCATTCATCGATCCTCGCCTGCATCCAGGCTTCTCTCTCCTTCTTATTCATACTTTTCCAGTTCTTTGGCTGTTATGTAAAATATTCTAGAATAATCTAGAATTACGTTCGTGGTTCTATTTCGAAGCAGGAACAATGTAATGCGATAGCTTCTATTATATGACAAACTTTTACATAACGACTTTATATGATGGGATTTTGTTCCACAATATGGTATAATTTATATTCTATTTATTATAATTTATATTCTATTTTATTCTGTAGTATTTTGTACATTTACACTCCTAAAGTCTTTCTATTAAAATGTTAACTACCAGATTACATACAATTTTACACGTGTACTTCTGTTTTCTCGCTACACCTGCCAATAAAGGCGGTAGACTTGTTACTAAGGTGAAGAGAAACAACACAAATGATAGCATGCTAACAGTTCATAACATTCGAATTTTATTTCTCCCGATTGTAGTGATATATCCGAATTTATATTGAACTAGACGCTCGTCCCGACTCCGCTTGGATATGAAGATTCCAGTTTTATCCCATGGCAGTATTAAATCGGGATAAAACGTATCCTATCACCCAAGTCAGCTGTCTGTGTACCAAATCAAAATCATCAAAATCCGTTCAGTTGTTTCAGCGTGATTAACGGACAAAAAACCAAACAAACAAGCTTTCACATCCTACTAATCCTACTATCCTATCCTACTAATATTATAAATGCGAAAGTTTTTAAGGATGTGTGTGGTTTCTTGCTCTTTCACACAAAAACTACTGTACCGATTGCAATGAAATTTGGTGCGTAAACAGCTGGAAAACTGGAATAACATATAGGCAACTTTTTATCCCGATATTCCTACGGGATACGGACTTACGCGGTTGAAACCGCGGAGCGCAGCTGGTTTATAATATTAGTGAGAAATATGATTCCGTGACTATTCCATATTGTAAATTCCAAATAAATATATCGTTATTATTCACGAAACAATAAAAAGCAAAAAGCTTAAAGAAAATGATGAGAAGTTAAATTAAAACTCATTGTTACCTTTTCGAAGGCCGGTATTTCTTCTTTTTCCTTTTCCTTCTTCCCTTTCTTGCCTTTCTTCTTCTTTGCCTCTGGTTCTTCCTCTTCCACCTTCTGTTGTTCTTCTGAAATATTAGCGCACTTCTGTGTGATATTTATTGTTAACGGTTCACGATTTAATATTCATTTTAATTGGCGAATTAAGAAATTAAATTGCATTTGAGTAAGTCTGGAAAATATGTCATATTATTTACCTCCAACTATGGATTCCTCGGACCACTGGAATAATTCGCTACTCGTCTTTTTCACCACTTCTATGACCTTTAAAATATATGTATATTTCATTGTTACGTTGTTGTGTAAATATATAAATGTCACTTTAAATATTTTCGTTATTTGGCCAACTTTGTGAATAGTATCTCATGTCCCAGATGCATGAAGACATAAATTATTAACTATGAATTAAAATTATATTTAAGAAAGTATACCAACAACCATTGAATTATTATTAATTTATATGACAGTTTTAGTGCATATAATGTTTACAATAATAATAATCGGAAACCAGTCAAAACTGTTTCAGTCGTCAGTTATAATGAATACATATTTTCAGTCACAATAATTAATAAATTTTAGTTACCTCTTCGGCTTTTTTCTTGCCTTTCTTCTTTTTGGGCTTTGGTTCTGAAAACAAATATTTCAAGTAGTTTTTATCAAATTAATATAAAATCTATATTACTAAAGATAGAATTTTCGCAAATACCCTACATCTCCAGTTGCTATAATTTTTTTAATACAGTTGAATTGACATCCTCCTCATTTATTTGAAGTCGGTTGATAAGAATCTACAGAATGTCCAATATTAGCCCAAAATTGACATGCAATACATTACAGAACCCTAAAAATATGAAATTCCTAATTTATATTCAAAACTTACCATAAAAAATACAGTTTACACCAATACAACATTTCCCTGCGTTGAATCCAGGTTGCTATGGCAACCAATGATATTGATATATTATTCTCATATGACCCGTGTATCCCCTTGTGGGTTATCACGATTTAGATAAAATTTAATCAAAATTATTAACATGGAAAGAAATAACCCGCCTGCTTTAATTTTAGTATAGTATTACTAGCCGACCCGGCAAACGCTGTTCTGCCTTACTCTTATCATTTAGGGGTATGAAAAATAGATGGTGGCCGATTCCCAGACGTACCCGATATGCACCCAAAATTTCATAAGAATCAGTCCAGCTGTTTCGGAGGAATTCTATAACTAACATTGTGACACGCGAATTTTATAAATAAGATGTTATCCGTGGTTTAACTATGGTCTTTTACTTGGTCTTTTACTATGTTTCATATGATATCCATTGTTTCCCCGGGGGCATTGGGTATTTATGAAACATTTTCCCACTATAAAAAGGGTTAGAAAAATATTTCTTTTTGTTATAAAGACATTTTATTAATTTACAATCACACTTCATGTATGGACATTTGATATTTGAGTAGAGTTTGAGTGATATAGATATATTTATCTTAATATATATAAATACGTGTCACATTGCTTGTCCGCGATGGACTCCTTAACAACTCAACCGATTTTCATCAAATTTGTCACCATTTCAATTATGACAAATGATTATACTGAGCGTACAGATAGTTTATATATATACTAGCTGTTGCCCGCAGCTTCGCCCGGGTGATTTTAATAAATTTTCATGGTACTTACTTACATCCCATATTTTACCCCCCTGGGAATAGAACTTATCACAATCCTCACTTAGCAGATGCCTACGTTATAACATCTATCTGCATAGTATTTTCTTGTGTTTGGTTTCACGCGAGTATTATACATTTAGAAATTAAAAACTTTTCAACGGATTTTAAAC
>NW_024045131.1:2106863-2122702 GCF_012273895.1 Zerene cesonia | reverse complement strand
AAAAAAAAAAAAAAAATGCTGAATTTCAGCCCGATCCGTCCCGTAGTTTGTGCTGTGCGTTTTTAGATCACTATGTCAGTCGGTCACCTTTAATCCTACTAATATTACAAATGCGAAAGTTTGTAAGGATGTGTGTGTGTTTGTTGCTCCTTCACGCAAAAACATATGAGCAATATTCCTACGGGATAACGACTTACGCGGGTGAAACCGCGGGGCGCAGCTAATTTATATATATTTCGATCTATTGCGTACCTTCAATAACAGGAGGTAGACTCTCAAAGGAGGCGCTGGTGTACGACGTATCTGTGTATTGGACCTCCTCCGGCTCTGGCTCCAGGTCCGTGACCTCCATGACCTCCTCCTGGACTTCAACTTCTGCAATACCACCATTGTAATGTTTATGAAGATTCATTGTGTGATGGATGACTTATATGACTATATTATTACATTTATTTTATAGCACCTTTTGCCCTGTGTTTTTTTTTTACTAAACATTAATAGCGTCTCCTTGTCCACCAGATTGTCTGGAAGAGATCGCTACTTTAGCGATAAGACCGCCTGTTGTACTTCTATAGAGTTTATTTAAAGAATTGAATTATGTATGATTTGGTGCACAATAAAGGATTTTCGATTTGATTTGATGGTTGTTGGATGGAGTGGGTAATGGATGGTTCACAAAAGAACTTTGTTTTCTCGTGAACCATCCAGCCTTAATTTAATTACCATCTTCTTTTGCAAGTCCCGAAATTCTAATGATTAAAAATTGCTTATTCTCAATCTCTAGTCTCCTATCTCTAGTTATAAAAACAAAAAAAGAAGATTGATTAATAAACGCATTTTTGCATCATAGTCTACCCTAATAATATAAAAAGGAAACTTCTGTATTCCTGTATTTTTGTAATGTTTCACACAAAACTGCTGGACCGATTTCAAAAGTTCTTTCACCATTAGAACTGCAACTTCACTGAGTGACATAGGCTATATAAAAGTTAGTAATATATCACACTTAACACAAATATTATAAATGTGAAAGTTTGGATGTTTGTCCGACAATCACGATGAAAGTACTGAAAGGATTTTGATGAAATTTGGTATGCAGACAGGATATGAGCTGTCTTACGTGATAGGATACTTCTTATCCCGATTTAATGATCCCTTGGGATAAAACAGGAATCCTGATATCCGGGCGGAGCCCGAGACGACGAGACGAGCGTCTAAAAAGTTGTATAAATAAAACATTTCAGATTATTGTCTGTCTGCATGTTCGCACGTCTGAAACGCTAAACGGATGAATTTTCATTCTATAATGTTTATTGACATTGACTTGTTGTGGATTTGTCAAACAAATTTCGCTCTTATTGCTACGAGTTAAGACACTATTATTGCAGCTCTCACCTGCTGGTTCTTCATCCTGAAAATGAAAAATAATTAATAGAACGCATTAAAACCTATTTTATATTCATACTAGCTGCGCCTCGCGGTTTCACCCGCGTAAGTCCGTATCCCGTAGGAATATCGGGATAAAAAATAGATGTTAGCCGATTCTCAGACCTACCCAATATGCTTACCAAATTTCAGAGGAATCGGTCAAGCCGTTTCGGAGGAGTATGGCAACGAAAACTGTGACACGAGAATTTTATATATTAGATTTATAGACCGCATAAAACAAACACGTCATCCCAGTATATCTGTCTGTTTATGCTTAGTTACATTTCGCAAGAAGTACTATACTGTGCCACTAAATAATTATTGGGATGGCGAAAAATCGAACTAAAGATATTGATATGTCACTGTTTTCACGATATGTCACTATTTCAAGTGTGTTTAATATATACTTTTCTATATAATAATGTGAAACATGTCGAAAGCAAACATTATTCTAGAGGTAACACTGAAGCAATGATGACGGTACTCTTCATCTTACTAATATTATAAATGCGAAAGTTTGTAAGGATGTGTGTGTGGTTGTTGCTCTTTGACGCAAAAACTACTGAACCGATTGTAATGAAATTTGATACGTAGACAGCTGGACAACTAGAATAACACATAGGCACTTTTTATCCCGATATTCCTATGGGAAACGGACTTACGCGGGTGAAACCGCAGGGCGCAGCTAGTTTCAGATAAGTTGGAGGCACTGTACCACTTTATTTCAATAAAGCATTAAAACTTATTTCGTGTATTCCTTTTCCAATCATGCAGCATGCTATCTTAAATTGTATCAATGGTTGTATTATACATTAAAAATACCTTTTTCTTTTTATCTTTCTTTGCCATTGTAAAACTGTCGTAGATTTTATATAATCAAAAAAAGTCTAACAAAAATGTCAATGAACCATGAAAGCAGGATGTTATGGCGGTCACGTCGTTTTTTTTCTTAATAAATAATTTATTACTTGCCAGTTACCTTTGACATTTGATTATTTATTATGCACAAGGCATAATCAGCATTTTTTTAGTTCATTTATTTATTTATTTATTCATTTTCGAGGGAATTATTTTTAGTCAACAGTAATGCTGTGAACATATTAATATAGTATTTTTAGATACCTCGATTTTTAAATATAATACATTTGATAATGTAGGGAAAAACAGTGACTCTCTTTAAGCGAACTAAAGTGCCTTTCTTTTATGGTTCTTAAAAAAATTAAATATTGTAAATTGAAAAAGTACATTCTGATATGTTTTTTTACATTGTTAAAACACATAGGCAACTTTTTATCCCGATATTCTTACGGGATACGGTTACGGAAAACCACGGGGCGCAGCTAGTGTGTCATAAAATAAACTTTTACATTTTCATATGTAACATTTTATTTAAATCAAACAATAATACTTAATTTATTCATAAATTTATCTTAAATAACATATTCAATTGTATAAAAAGTAAATACAAATCGTATATAAAACTAATTAACCGAAGAAGCGTATACAACTAAATAACCTTATAATTAAGAGTCCATATAGCGTTACAATACTGGCTTTTACGTTTTCTTTGTTATTATGATTATACTATCCCACAATTTATACTTTCTTTTTTCTTACTTCTTTTGTATATTTTTCTCGTACATTTCACAGATATAACCCTTTTTCTTTCTAGATGTCTAGGTGTGCTATCAATTACGAAAACGAATGGTGTAATTGTGGGAGTCGAGCACGCTTCGGCACGAATTGGGCCAGCTCGCTCCGGGGAAGTACCACACCCCCACAGATAACTGGCGTGAAATAATAGCTTGCTATTGTGTTTCGTACGGTGAGTGGGGGAGCCGGAGGCCTATTTCCTTCTCCTAGCCCTTCCCAGTCCATTCCTTCATCCAGTCGCCAATCCTTTCCCTATCCCTTATCCCGTAAAAGCGGGCAGCAGATTCTCAGAGGTCTAAGCCTCTGCGAATGTTCATGGGCGGTGATGATCGTTTACCATCAGGCGAACTACCAGCTTAGTTGCCCGCTATGACATAAAAAGCCATTATCAAACACATGTATCATAGACAGTTTGACATTGGACAGTCTTAGGAAGCCTCCTAGCACCATTTATGCTAGCCTATAAAATAATACGTGGTGCAAAGGTTTTGTATTTTTTTTATGACTGTTATTAGGATACTTTCGCGGACGGAGGTTTATGAAATTTGACATACGTATAGTTTTATTTTATATGGACAAGGAGTATATAATGCTAATATGAAAAAAATATCACACCATGGATGCTCTTTTGTTTTTTTAGCTTTTATAAGCTTCTCATATTTTGTATGAAGGCTCGTTTAGACTCGATTTTGACCCAATTCAAACGGACAGGTTTAATTCAATCTTTGTACACTTATCAAGGTTCGGTGACAATACAATAAGTTTATGAGTTTATTGACGTGACAACGTCTTAAATTAGGTTGCGGCTCGGAGTCACTATAAACTATGATCGGTCCGCCGCGCGCGCAGCACTAGAGAATTAGGCGCATTGAATCGGCGCGTGCTTGTGTCTCTGTCTCTGTCTTTTTAGTAAACAAAATATATTTTTTATAGTTAAAATTTGTGCAATTCTTATTTTCATTCAATTCCTTGTTCCTATTGTGCAATTTAATAATATTCATATCAATAAATATTCTACCGAGGAAAAAACCTTGTCACGTAAAATCTTCGCCCGTAAAACCGACTTTACAGGCAACCATTTTTTTTTTATTATCCTGATACATGTACGCGGGGATTACATAAGAGCAAGTGAGATAGTACAGTTATTTCTATCATTTGCTTTTTAACTTTATTTATTTATGAATATGGTCGGATTTCGAATGGTCAAGAAGCGTGACATAATACCAAAGAATACGTAATAACATATCATCACGCCAAGGAATCATTTTCCGCGCTCTTCAGCTTCTGCGTGACCAGCGACTTCTTCAGTCTCCTCCAGAACTCCCTCTCCTCCGTCCCGTCTCTCGGCCACACGATGTAGGTCTTGGTCAGCATCAGATAGTGCAGCGTGTTCGGTCTGAGGCTCCGCGGGATCTCTTCTAGAAGCACGAGGATGAGGTCTTCCCTTCTCGTCTCTAAGAGCCTGGTAATAAGGTAGCTTTTAGGTTCTGTCACACGTGTTTATGTTCGCAGGTGCCTTGACCACAGATTACATAAAAGTTACTACGTAATTCTTGACGATGGCTCTACATCGTGTTTTGTATCTATTGGATATATTCAGAGACATTTTCTTAATCGCTTAATGTACGTTCAACTATTTGGTTATTAAGGAAAGCTAGTAAAATCTGTAGATAAAGACACAAAATATATGATATGTACACAAATACCTGTGTTGCGCGAGGTGCATTTCGAACTGACACCACTGGCTCAAGAGGAAGCGCCGCGATATGATGAGCATGATGAAGCGAGAGCGGTCCATGCAAGACACTATGTTTTCTAGTATCGATAGCCCCACCTGAGTAATACAATAATTCAATGATTTATACTAGACAAAATACATTTATTTTTTAAGAATTATAATAAAATAAAAATAAAACATGATCAGTGGTGCAGCGCGAAATTTCGCCGCCTGAGACCACCTGGATTTACGGGGCCCTTAGTTAGGGCCCCTCACCTAAAGGGAACAAACATTTTTGGTTTGATTCAGCATAATATGATACTCATGAAAGTATTGTATTATCACCAATCCTTGATAAGTGTACACAGTTAAGTTAGGCTGTTAAAATCCTTTAGACTCCTCTAAAGGATTCGGTTACACAGTTTCTTTATAAATACCTGAAAGTCCCTCTCGTGCAAACAAACACTAATACGGCAGTCCTTCTCCACATGCGGCAAGAGTTGGTCCAACACCCACGTTCTATCCTCGTTGCAGTATGACACAAACACATCGTAATTGAAGATTTTGGTCTCTGGATGTAGAAATTATAATCACATTTGAGTGTTATACATGCAATTTACCAGATATTTACAGGTTGATTAATAGTAAATAGTGTTTTGAAATCGTTTTTTGTTTAAAATGTTCCATAGTTAAACAATCAACTAAAGAATCCATTTAAATGCAATGAAAATTCTTAATCCCTACTAATATTATAAATGCGAAAGTAACTCTGTGTGTCTGTCTGTCTGTCTGTTACGCATTCACGCCTAAACCACTGAACCGATTTTGATGAAACTTGGTATGAAGATGGAGCTAAACGTGGGATAACAAACCAAACATATAATACACTTTTTAATGCGAAGAAAATACTCCTTACCATGTCGCGCGATACAAGCGAATTCTACGCGGGCGAAGCCGCGGGCGAAAAGCTAGTTGCTAATAAAAACATTAAAAATAAACATCTCTTAGCCACCAAACTTACCAAGAAAACTTTAAAATCGAAGGAAAGGACTTAACATGGGTGAGAAAAAACAAGGCCATAAGATAATTTTTTGAAATTAATGATTCTGGTTAATCTTAATATATATAAATCTCGTGTCACAATGTTTGTCCTCAATGGACTCCTAAACCACTTAACCGATTATAATAAAATTCACACACCATGTGCAGTTCGATCAGACTTGAGAGATAGGATAGTTTAAATAATTTTAATTACGATAAATGACAGCCCGGGCGGAGTCGGGGCGTGCAGCTAGTTATAACTATAATAATCTTACCGTCCACTACATTCTTCTCGTTTATCAAGCTCAACATGGCAGAATTCCTCATGGTTATCAGGAAATATCTGAAGTTCCTCCTAAACGCATAGATGAAAGCCAAAATTGGTAACAGCACTAGCGGTATACACAATAATAGAAAACTCTTTCGGCTCTCATTCAATATCAACTCCGGCCTCATATCTCGTAAGTCCTGACCGCACGGGAGTACTTCGCCATACGAAATGCTTCCAGCATGCGCCATTGAGAAACAATTGTAATTTCCCTCATCGTAGTCCAAATACAAGAAGTTACCGGTCAAATTTGTACTGAAATCACCCACAAAACAATTGGATACGTCAGTCGAGTTGTGTATCTGAAAACACGATTCTGTCACGTTTCTTCTCTTAGTTATAATTTCGTTATAATCAGAGAATCCAGTGTGGAACATGAGGGCATTGTCTTCTATCGAGCTGCTTGTTATATTCGTGTCTTTGAGCCTGAATTCATTCTGGAATGCAATTTCATACATGTCCCTGACGTAACAATAACATACCATCAAATTTTTGGACAAGGCTACGTATTTGAGGTTAGCGATATCAGCGATCACACTGTCAGTTATTAGGTTAATGTTATTGTTCACCAGGATTAGCAATTTCATTTTGGGCATTGTAGATATAATCTTGCTGAACCACGCCGATATTCTGTTGCCGTCCAAATCTAAAATTTGTAAACTTCTCAATGTTCTCATCACATCTAGCGATATCGCTGTTATTTTGTTCTGTGATGCTTTAAGTACCTCCAATTTTGTGAAGCCTTTAATGAAATCCAGCGACTTCAATGCAATTGAATTGACGTAAAGAACCCTCAGTGAGTTTTCCAGACCCCTAAGCACGCCTTCCTCGTGCAAAATCTCGGCATTACCGGACAGGTCTAAGTATTTCATCGACGTGTTGGCGAAAATGTTTGGTTTCAACGGAAAAAGTCCCGTGTAGCACACGGAGAGTCTTTCCAATTTTGTTCCGAAGTTCCCTAAAGCACGGGTATCAACCGCTGTGAACGATAAATCCAAGGATTGTAAATTGAGACGCTGGAGCGTGTCCGCCGATTCGAAGAACAGAATCCTCTTCGGATCATCTTCTCTGTTCCTGCTTATGTCCAAATGTCGAAGACTGTTGAGACCAACGAACGCGTGAGCGTCTACAAAGCTAATTGAGTTCTCACCCAGGTACAATGCTGTTAGATATGGCATCCCTTGGAAAATAAATGCATCAAGTACTTCAATGTTACAGGCTCGTAAATCTAATTCTTTGAGCTTAGGAAAGTAAGCGCTATGTAGTCCTGCTGACCACGTGGATCTTCCTGGAATGAGGACAAGAAAATGGCTTTAATATTGTCGTATTAACAAACAGCGAAGTATGTTTAAGAGAAAATAAATACTTATATAATAGGGAATACAAGACTGAAATTCCGAAGGCGCTTTTGGTGTGTTAGATTTTTAAATATTTCTTATTTTTTAAGTAATACATAAAAATAATAATAATAGATCGCGATCAAAATCCGTTTAAAAGTCTTTAATTTCTAAATGTATAATACTCGCGTAAAATCAAACACAAGAAAATACTACATTTATTTATTTACATGGGACGACTGGTTTTAGGCGTGAATATGGTTAAAACTTTATTTGCTAGCTTAGCTACGTTAATAAATACAATCCTAATAGCAACGTATGTAAGATTATAAAGCAGAAAAAGTTTTTGTGTTTGTTTATTGTCCTTCTTTCACCTCGCAATGGGATGATTTTATTGTATGTTTAATTGAGACTCTAGAGTGTCTAGAGTCTAGAGTCTCCATCTAGTCTAGAGTCTCAAGGCTAGCCTCGCGATCGCTAGAGAGAGATGAAGATGAGATAATGAGACATGGTCTCGCTTTTTAGCGCGATGAAAATCACATTTACATGGGAATTTCGTTTCATATCGCAAGCAAAGCCGCAGCGGAGAGCTAGTAATGGAAAATCTCTTACTCTGAACGTTCATGGGGTCCAGAAATACTTCTTTCGCGCTTGTCGCATTCAAAATGGAGTCGTATCTCTCCGACGTGACTAGGAATTGGCCAAAGTTGTTACCGTAGAATGTTAAGTATTCGACTGTTTCCGCTGGATTCATAAACGCACTGTCACTCAAGAAAATTATCTGTAAAATAATATATTATAATAGTTTAAAAAAACTAAAAAACACGCTTTTATCATATTTTGCAAATTGAAAAATGGAATAATATTATCAAATTAGTGTATTGTCATCGGTCCTCAATAAATCTACAAAGTTTGAACGAAATCTGGCCGTTTAAAGTGGGTCAAAATCGCGCCCAAAGAAGTCGGTTACAAACAAACATACAGGTGAAGCTAATAAAAAGCGTGTAATAATAAGGTTATATATGTATGAGTTAATTACGTAAGTATGGTGGGAAAAAGTCTTCACATTGAATTATTATTAACACAACTCGGCCGTCCGTGGTATGTATAGCTTATAGTAATCGACGTTTTAAAAATCCATTCCGTTATCAAAGGTGTAATAATTGTTTGAAAATGGTTCAGTATATCCAAAGATTACCACCTACAATGTGACAATGTAACAAATGCACGAACCTCTTCATAATATTAGTATGGATTGTATATTGTAGGCTCTTTATACCATATATTTTAAGGCAGAATAATGGCCGGACTTTTGACATATATATATATATAAAAAAATCGTTTAAATACGAAATTGAACACCTCTGAAATTCATAAATTGCAATAGATGGCGTTATATTAAAAAGTTACGTGTATGAAAATTAAGTTGATATTTTTTGACCATGCGAGCGAATCAGTGGCAGAAAAGCTAGTTTTTTTATTAGTAATAAATAACTAAGAAACATAGAATACCGTTGGTACTTGTCGGATTCCACATTTGGCCATGCTCAGATATTTGATGACGCCATTGTGCCGAGACTGAGAACTTATCAAGTTTTTCAGCGCTGGTGTAGCATCTTTCCTGCTTGATAGATCCGCCACTCCTTCTTCTAGAAATTCATTGAGGAATTTTATGTATTAATCGATCTTCTAATTAAAATAGAATATATGTATGTATATCCACGCAAACTACAAACATTGAAGATAAACAAGACACTTGAAAATTATCAGCATGTTTCCCTTTTCAAACTTATATTAATTACCTATTCAGATAAGTTATAAGAAAGTGGTGAAACGAGGAGTTTATGAAATTTCTGTCTATTAAACAATTCGTTATTAATAAAAACATTGTTATTTCCATTTGCAATTTAAATAAGTACATTTAAAGAAATATATTGCATTCTCTAGCGCAGTTGAAATGCTTTCGCATTAAAACGTATATAGATGTCGTATATAATCATTTTCCACTGTGTTACTGGTTTTCCAACCACAACCAGTGCTAAGCAGAAAATGTTTTAGACAATTCTAGATAGAGAGATAGATAGGTAAATGTATAAATATTTTAACTGTGGTAGTCGAGCATGCTTCGGCACGAATTGAACCAGCTCGCGGGGAAGTACCACACCCCCACAGAAAACCGGCGTGAAATAACATACTGCTATATTTCGTTTGGTGAGTGGAGCCGGATTTTCAATTCCTTTCAAATTCGAAGTCGGCAATCCATTTGTAAGCGTATGGTCTGCAAACGATCTAGCGCCTCCCCAAATGTTCATGGGCGGTGGTAGCGCTTACCATCAGGCGACCCATTGCTGAAGGTGACATAAAAAAGTTGGATAGCTAGATAAATAGATGTCTATCTATAGAGTATCTGAATAGATCTCTCATTGTACTTAAATTTCACATAAATTTAACACATTATATTTAGATCAAATACAAACACAAGAAAAATTATGCACAAACGGAGGTTCAGTCGCTAGATTCCAGACAATAAGATAATGTAATAAACAAAGAGAAACAATTTAAGAGAGACTGGTGAGCAAACATTATTGTTTAGTCCAAATTCGGGATATATACTATACTAGCTGCGCCCCGCGGTTTCACCCGCGTAAGTCCGTATCCCGTAGGAATATCGGGATAAAAAGTTGCCTACATGTTATTCCAGTTGTCCGGCTGTCTACGTACCAAATTTCATTGCAATCGGTTCAAAAGTTTTTGCGTAAGAGAGCAACAAACACACACACATCTCTACAAACTTTCGCTTTTATAATATAAGTAAGAAGTAAGTATATTACATAGTAGGAAGGATAGAATGGGATGTACATTTTTATTTTTTGAATGCACCCGGAAAGTTTTAATAAAAGAAGAATCATCAAAATCGGTTCAGTCGTCTAGTGTATGATTTTAAAGAAACCCTATCCTAGGATAAAGAAAGGTAAACTCACTCAAACCAACTGTCAATCTGCCGTCCCACGTGACCCACGACTGAATGTCTGTCATGTATCCAGTGAGGCAAAGCTTCCTCTCCTCCTTCGGAACATCGTTGGATCCCTCTAATAGGCCACTAGTTGCGTGTATATGAAGGATATAGATTAAACTGTAAAGATATAATAACTCATTAAGAACTAACTCACCATATGCAGTTCATTTCTTTTTTATGTAATAAATAGAAAATAAAGCTCACTGCTCAGTAATATATTTGAGGTAATAATAATGTATATCATGGTTTTCTGGCAAATAAAAGTTTTATTATTTTATTATTATAACTTTATCTGCTTTCGAAAAGACAACCATAACTATTGGATATCAGTGCTGGCTTCACGCTATATATGTATTTTAATGAACAATCTTAACTATCTTGTATGTCTTTATTTAAACTTCACTACGTATAAACGAAGTCGCTTACTCGGTCCCTACGTCCCTGTGTACGATTTAATCTTTAAAACTACGCAACGGATGTCGATACGGTTTTTAATAGATAGAGTGATTCAAGAAAAGGTTTATATGTATAATAAAATGTTTTAACCTACTCCGATTTTAACGCGTGCGTATCAGCAGGCAAAAGCTAGTATACTAATAAAATATAATAAAGGTTTCCTCTAAGTTATGTTTGTGAATTTCTGAGTTTCTAACGTTGAGTAAAATATTCCTTGCATTTTCTTAGTATTACTGAAAGATATATTGTCAATATTATGTTCCTATATATATATATTTGTTTTATGATTATCTGTATTTCGGCATTTCTGACTCATCTCAATAAAGATAGTCTAACAATACAATAAAATTGGCAAAAGTAGTAGCGTGCATATGCATGGGAATTCTACTGAGTTCGTGCATATATGCCATGCACAATAGGATCACATCTATCTTTATCCCTTTATCCTATTCGTTCCAATCAAGTTAACAAAATAACGACCATAGCCATACAATTATAAATGTCAAATAAACAAGCCAATAGTATATTAATGGAAACAATCTTTTCATAGAAAAGAAAATGTCTGTACATCTACCACTTATGATTAAATCGTTTCGTTTCGAATTTATTTCCGCTTGGAGCAGCACCAGATCAAGCAATTAGTAAGAAAATAAATTTAAAAACAAACAGAGAAACCTAACAACATTATCGAACTAAATATGTTACAATTAAAATCACTCGACTTACATAATTTGCAAAATCATTTCGTATCTACACACAAACAAATACATTGCTTACAAAGACACATTTTAAAACTGTTTTTTCAAATATCAAAACGACTTTAAAGCTGTACGCGCCATAACTGTTATGATGGATACGTAGAAACGTTATCTTATCTGTTCTATTCACGCGGAACTATCTGCGATCATATCTTATCTGTTGATTGGCGTTTTGATTTTGCCAATCGAATCGTGCGTTTTGGCGCGAATTCTGTGTTCAAAATTCAATAAACGTCAAACAACTGTCAAAATGACAGCGTGAACCAGATGAATATTTGCCGAAAGGTTTTATTTCAAAGAGTAGTACCTATAATAATACGGGTATTTAATTCTCTTCCCACTTTTTGGAGTAGGAACGTATAGTGCAGATTCTCTTCTCTTTTCTCTAGTACCTACTGATTTATCAGTGAAGCGGTCACCCGTCAGTACAGAGAAGCGTCTTGGGTTGCTTAACCTGCAGATTTTTATAATTAATCACAAAGTTATATTAATTAGTCATGCGTCAAGTGCACTTTATAAATAAACCAATTTCAAAGGTCACTGGCCACAAATGAATTATTTATAAAGAAAAAAAAAATTTAGCGCCATAATATCCGGCCTTTTGGGTCTAATTGACATTTTGTGTTGAATTCCTTTAACGAATATCTACGAATGGAAATATTTATCAATGGGAAATTTAGATTAAATGGTAAATGTATAAAAGATTGATACAATAAAATGATATAGATATTATATGAATAGCTCACACCCTAATTTAAAGATAAACCTGAATGATATAAAGATATAAATATGATTGAATCACCCAATATGTTGCTAAGTGTAAATTGTGAATTGGGAGAACGAATTTGAATGCGGTATATTTTTTTGTTAAAGAGAATTATAGCTATAATTTGAATGAATGATATGACCGCCTCCTTGGTACAGTGGTTAACGCGTGAGCGTAGGTCCTGGGTTCAATTCCCGGTGGGGACGCACAAAAAAAAATGTCTCAGTCTGGCAGGACACAGAAGACTGTTCACCTACTTGTCCATAAAGAAAATCGATCAGTGAAACAGATGTATATCATCTGCCCCATACCCCACTAGGGAACACGGGACTTCACTACTATAATAATATATTTGTATAGAACATAATAATATAAAATGTAAAGCATTTACGAATCCTGTTACAATGCTTTCATACAATTCTCAAATGAACTTTACTCTCACCAATTTAAATATTTCCTTGTTTTTATTTAAATTAACAGCGATTCATACGAATTTGTTAACCGATAAAATTGTTTGTTGATTCGATGTTGTTTGAATGATTTTTAATTAACTGTTGGTTTGGTAACGTCATCTTTTCTTTGATTAAAATTTAAAGTAGTGGTGGTTCAGTGGTTAGGACCTTGGCCTTAGCGAAAAGTCGAGGGTTCGTGACGAGGCGAGCGTGCAGGAAATAAATTGTATTTCAATTGAGAACTACTCCGGAAACAAATTAAGACATTTTTTGATATCACTACGTAGTATAAAACAAGGTCATTTTCTCAATTTGTCCCTATGTCCCTATATCTTTAAACTACGTACCGGATGGATGGACATCCCTGATGGGGTTTTTTTTAATAGATAGACTGATTCAAGAGGAAAGTTTGTATGTATAATAAATAACATCGATTAAACTACTCCGAATTTGGCGCAAGCGAAGCCGCGGCAAAAGCTTACTTTACATGAAGATTAACTTGAATACTGATTAACCTAGTTCTTGTAGGAGACATGGCTGAACCGTTTGTAACGAGACTTTTTGTAAAAGATAGTTTTTTTTAGTAAATAACCATTAAAACTTTTACTGGAAAAAATTTAAACCATATTTTGTATAATAACATTTACAGACCACTAAATACGTTTTCGCGATCTATTTCACTAGCGGTCTGCCCCAGCTTCGCCCGTGGTACATATAATACAATATATAATCACGTACGTAGCAACCGTGAATGAATGTTTGAAATCGGTCCAGTAGTTGGTCGGAGGCCCGCATCCTCTTCCTTACCCTTCCCAGTCCTTTCCTTTATTATTCCTCTCGTCAATCCTTTCTTAATCCTTTTTCATTTTTAAGTTCGCAATCCATTTGTAGAGGCGTAAGGTCTATAATCGACTTTATGTCCCTCCGGATGTTCATGGGAGGTGGTAGCGCTTACCATAGTAGACCCACCAGCTCCATTGCCGACGATGACATAAAAAAGTAGCTTCAGAGATTAACGCAGAATATTATTTTTAATAAGGATGCAGCCGTTTTGACTTAAAAACTAGAATAAAGATATATATATATATATATATATATATATATATATATATGACCGCCTCCTTGGTACAGTGGTTAGCGCGTGAGCGTAGAACCGAGGGGTCCTGGGTTCGATTCCCGGTGGGGACGCAAAAAAAAAAAAAAAAAAGTCTCGGCCTCGACACAGAAGGCTGATCACCTACTTGTCCATAAAGAAAATCGATCAGTGAAACAGATGTACATCATCTGCCCCATACCCCACTGTGGACACGGGACTTCACTATATACTTCACTATATATATATATATATATATATATATATATATATATATATATATATATATATATATATATATACATATAAATATATATGTATATATATATATATATATATATATTTATATATATATATATTGGAATGTATAAAACTATTTCACTACCATCAACTACATGCAAACAACAACAACAATATCATGAAATTTATCGTCAATATCTTGTACTATACAAGAATAAAAGTAACAATTTATATTAAAACTAAAAGTTCATTAACCTTTAAAACAATGAATCAGTTTAACATACAATAAATAAAAAAGGTCTTGGACATTTGAAAATAACCTATTATAGTCAAATAGTCGTTTTAAAAAGTACAAAAAAAAAATCATTTGATAGATTTTTTTCAAATCAAATCAAGATCAAGATTTTTTTCAAGCAAATCGGATCAGCTACACTAATGGTTCCGTACAAATTGGCTAAAGAGAAACTGCATGTGAAAATGGTTACCCATCCAATTTATGACTGTGCCAACTGTTGCTTAACCTCGATATATTTATTTGTTATAGGAGCAACAGAAAGACATCAACTCTGTAAAATACAGCTGCTTATCGCGGTTCGTTAGATACAAATTAGTTACAGACGGACGTACAGACGGGCAGTGAGATCCTATTGTATGATTGACCGCCTCCCGTTAACGCGTGAGCTTAGAACTTAGTCCTGGGTTCGATTCCCGGTGGGGACGTACAAAAAAAAATTTCTCGGTCTGGCAGGAGACAGAAGGCTGATCACCTACTTGTCCATAAAGAAAATCGATCAGTGAAACAGATGTATATCATCTGCCCCATACCCCACTAAGGGACACGGGACTTCACTAAAAATTGTATGAAATCTCAACATAGAATTAAATGCTATCTTTAAATATATAAAATAAAAGGCCTGTTAGGCTGCATGGCCTATAACTGTTGTCCTTTGTACATATAAAACCTAAAAAGGTCTCTTGACTTGAGAAAATAAATAAAGCAGATTTCCATTCTTTAGACCCAAAACCTAACACATCACAAGTCGTCGTTTTAGCCATGGGACGTCCACTGCTGGATAAAGGTCTCCGCGCGCCGTCTGCGCCCCACCACTTTATTGATATCATAATTAATATAATAAAATTAATATTCATTTAGAATATATTTGTAGAAACAGAGTTCTTTCATTTATAAATTGTAAGTCATGCACATAACAATAAAATTATTTGGAATAGTATTCCAATATGTTAATATTAATTTAATATGTTGTAATTATGAAACTATTTTCAAACACATTTTATATACTCTTACACACTTTTAAATTATTAATGCAAGGTCATACTAGCGGCTAACAAGATAATTTTATGAAATAAACCAAAATACCATAACATTATGTATCTACATTTTTTAACGAATAACAATAAATCAAAACTATCTACAAATCGTCTAACTAGACCATATTTAAATGTGATCAGCTTTCGAGTAAAATAAAATATAGTTTAAAAAAACTAAAAAACACGCTTTTCAAGCACATCAAACTAAAAACTATAAAATAATTT
>NW_024045131.1:2096581-2105863 GCF_012273895.1 Zerene cesonia | reverse complement strand
TGGGAGAAAAACGGGTGTGAGTTACATACATACAAACATACAAGTGAAGCTAATAAAAGCGTGTTAAAAAGAATCATTACAATCGGTTCACCCAGTCCAAAGTTCTGTAATAAACACAAAAAATACAACAGAATTAAGAACCTCACTTTTTAAAGTCGGTTGAAAAATACCATTTATTTGTATACTATACGACAAAGTTGAATTCCGTCAACGCAAGTAGCATTGACGATTTAACCTTATAATGCAGTTTTTAAAGGTTTTTGAGAAAGGTTGATGCTGCACCTTTGACTGCGTAGTAAGGGCCGTTTCATAATGACTTATATTGTATTATTTTACTTCCATTGATTAATTTCAATTCCTTCATGTTTGGTTTAATGACTTGGTCTTGGACAAGGTCTATTTTTGAACCTTTTAAAATTGTGGGGCGTCGTAGAAAATGTAATTCTTCTAAATATATCTAACTCAAAGATAACTGACATTTAAGGCCGGCAACACCTTCACAGGGACTCTTGTGAGGGTCATGGGCAGTGGTGATCGCTCGATAATGGGCGCACCACTTGTTCGTTTGTCCGCTTTCTTTTTATAAAAAAAAAACGAAAAAAAAAAAAAATAGTGATCTATCAACGCACAGCCCAAACCACTGGACGGATCGGGCTGAAATTTTGTATGCAGATAGATGTCATGACACAGGCATCTGGTAAGAAAGGATTTTGATAAATTCTACCTCCAATGATAGAGCAAGGGATGAAAGTTTCTACCATGAAAATTTATTAAGACCGCACGGGCGAACTGCGGGCAAAAGCTAGTTTATAAAATGTGACGTGTTTAAAGAGAGAAAAGCATGTTATAGTAGGCAACTGAGCTGATGGTATTTCTGATGGTAATCGATCACCAACGCCCATATTATATTACAAAGACAGTAATTCATACGAATTTGTTAACCGATAAAATTGTTTGTTGATTCGATGTTGTTTGAATGATTTTTTATTAACAATAGTTGATAATGTCTAGTACATTATCAAAACTAGAGCCCCTGTAAACGATTCCCGCTTTTAAGGTTTAAGGGTTAAGGAGAGGATTAACCGTGGGAAAGGGGTGTATAAGGAAATGCAAGGAAAAGGATAAGGAACCATAATATTAATGGGTTACAATTGTACAAAAAATAGAATATACAAGCAGATTTGAATGGAAGTAGGCCAGATAAGCACTGCTAAGCTGGATTCTCAATTTCCGAAGACTGCAACACAGAGACAGCGCGCTGTGACAGTAAAAAGCAGTGGTGGCATAATGGTGAGAACCTCGGACTTCAAAAATCGATAAGTCGGGGTTCGAGACCGGGCGAGCGTGCAGGAAATAAATTGATTTTTCAATTTATCTGCACATGTGGACAACATCACCACTGCTTAAAACGGTGAAGGAAAAAACATCGTGAGGAAACCGGCATGTCCAAGAATCAAAAGTTCGACGACATGTGACATCTACCAACCCGCACTTGGCCAGCGTGGTGGATTATGGCCTGAACCCTCATAGGAGGCCTGTGTCCCAGCAGTGGGAACGTGTATGGGTTGATGATGATGACATCCCACTCGCAGCAACGGCGTCATCATTAAATGCACGGCGATTGCAGAGAATTGGACAAGGCATTTCAATTATCCGCCTCAGTCCCTCCCTGAGGTTATCCGCAGCCCTGACCAGCTTCATAGAGGAGCTGGGATGTTTCCAGATTTAACTCGTCACCCCTTCTTTTCACGGAAAATGGCCTCCTGACGTCTAGTTGCGGAAACGATCCCGCATGATTAGTAAAACTACATAACAATACATGACGTATCTGGAATAATCTATGTACATAATTATGAAATTATTTATTCATAGAGTTCGCTATGAATAAGTAATTGGTGAAATATACAAATCAATTGAAGATTTAACTGGATTAATGGTTTTAGGTTGAATGTTCTGGGTTCAGTAATAATTACATTTCTAGCTTTCCGCAGCTAGCTTTTGACTGCAAAATTTGTGTTGGTACTTCGTGTAATGTCGAGGAAGAGACATTATTTACGCTTTAACGGCGCATATCTCTCTGTATTGTTTATTATGGAAAGAAATCTACTTACGTACGTTTAATTTTAAAGATATATCCCATGACAACTCATTTATTGACACATTCGCAATTTTTTTCCCTGGTTAAATGTATAGATGGCTCTTTCTAAAAGCTGCTTTGAAATAATTTGTATAGAAACATAGTAACTTGAAAATGTCATATATTTTGAAAAATTGGAAATTGCAAAAGACTTACACCGTAATTATTCTTAAATAGTTATTTATTTAATTGTTTATTTTAATCACATTTAACTTTATTGGTTCTCTCTCAATTATTGCAAAATTTCTACAGTTTAGGTTTACTAAAACGGTTTAAAGCAAGAGTAATTCCCGTGTGAGAAGACAGAGATATATAATAGATCACCTAGCGCCATCACCTTCGCACTCTGGAATTATTCCTGCGTTAAGGCATCATGGTAAATCGCTGACGTTTTAAATGTCAAAACAATTTTGTCAATGTCAACTAATAAATACGAGGTAATGAAAACCTGATTTTGAGCACAAATAATAATGCAAGTATTAAAATATTGTGTAATAATGTTTAATTTGAAATTACTTAATAAACACACTTATATCTTCAGCTGTATGTTTATATGTAACCATCTCTTTTTGACTCGATTTTGACCCACTTCAAGTGGACAGATTTAATTCAAACTTTGTACACTTATCAAGGATCGATGACAGTACAATAATTTCATGAGTTTTTCTTTTTATCTTGATTAAAATTGCCAGGATTAAATAAATATCCTTTCGTATATCCTGTACAAGAGACAATAACATTGACAATTCTGTCATTAAAGCGTGTTTTTTAGCTTTTTAACTTAATTATTATAATATTCTATATGAATATTAGTTTTGGAATAGAGGACTATCATTATTAATTCTCCCGCAGGTAAAATCGCGGGGAAACACTCGTGTATTAAACGTAATATTTTCATTGTGGACTAGCCTTAGCGTCCATTGCTTGTTACCTTCGCTTGTGTAGTCACTCGTGGACTGTAAGCGAATAAACGCATAGTCATTACAATATATTTTTTTATTATTTTTTTTAAATAAAAAAATATAATAGATACTTGTGTTTTTGAAGTGTGCGTTGGATAGCTAAACCGTGAGTAATATATATTATTCGATGTTTTTTAGAGTGATTAAGGAATACATTGGGTTCGAGGTCATATGATTTTCAACCGACTTCAAACAAAGTTGCATGGTATATTTTTTTTAGATTTGTCTCTCCGTACCTAGATTGGGTGAACCGATTTTGATGATTCTTTTCTATTTGAAGGTTAAATTTTTTCTAAAAAATAAAGTACCTGTTTTTGTGGGCTATTATAATTTTAATTACATTAATAGATTGTTGTTGAGTTATTGTATTAATATTACACAATTTAAATAATTTCATGAGAAATCTGTGTGACCCTGACTACCTTTCAATGACTATTTATATAATTTCTAGAAATAAATACAGCAATTACGTAGAAAACATTAAATAGTGGTTTCAATGTATACTAATATTATAAGCTGAAGAGTTTGTTTGTTTGGTTGTACGCGCTTATCTCAGGAACTACTGGTTCATTTAAAAAATTCAATAAAAGAAAATACTAAACATACAATTCCTATACTAATTTAGAATAAATATAAATCAAAGATTTTGTAACAAGAAAACAACTAACTTAAAACTAATATAAATGATAACCAATATAAATAGAATGATATCTCCATATCCTTTTCCTTACCCTTCACAGTCCTTTCCTTTATTCCTCTCGCCAATCCTTTCTTAATCCCTTACCAATTTAAAGTCGGCAATCCATTTGTAGAGCTTACCATCAGGCGTCCCAATAGCTCCATTGCCGACGGTGACATAAAAAAATGAAATTAGGGTATAAGTACATCAAAGCACTTAGAATCTCCACAAATTTTCAGTGGATACCACATTGACCCCCTGTTAGTGGCAGCGAGTATATAAAAAGAAGAAAAAACGAAACATAAATTAATGTAATAAAAAATATAATATAATACAAATAACAAATTCACAGTACACTCATATAAAAGCATATTTCGCATACATCCTACTAATATTATAAATGTGAAAGTTTTAAGGATGTGTGTGTGTTTGTTGCTCTTTCACGCTAAAACTACTGAATCGATTGCAATGAAATTTGGTACGTAGACAGCTGGACAACTGGAATAACATATAGGAAACTTTTTATCCCAATATTCTTACGGGATACGGACTTACGTGGGTGAAACCGGGGCGCGCAGCTAGTACTTATATAAAATAAAAACAATTAAAAAGAAAAATAAATGTAAGAAGAACACAAATACCACGAAAATTAATAAATGAAAATACGCATTTTCTCTATCCAATCGCTTATACAATCTATGCCCTAAACATATTCTAATTAGGCTTGGTATTATTAATTACCTACATACACGTAATTCGATATTTTTATCGATTATTCGATATTGCAGATGGTTACAAATTATAGGCTAAAGTATGACGATTGCATTTTTATATAAACACTTAGGTATTACTAGGTATTACTTAGGTATTATTAGGTATTACTCATAAATAGCGTACATAACCAATATTATTTTCTTCATAAACAAGACGATTTATTTTCCTTTATCTTATAAAACTATATTTTCATTACTTGAAATACAGGGAAGGAAAACAGTAAATAATTGAAACCTTGATTAAAAAAACAACAATAATAAAGCAACATTCGAATCTACATGAATAAATACAGATCGTTAAAAAGCATTTACGCGCGAACTTTCAAAGAACCACAGATAACCTAATATTACTAGGTAAAATGGTACTGAATGTTTTATTTTCTGTGTCAAAAAAGGTTTGTAATGAATGAAAATTCAAAAATATTAGGAATCAAGGATAATTAAATAGAAATACGAATATAATTTACCTGATTATTCATATTTATGAATTAATCGAATTGTTAATTATTTAAGTTAGTATACACGGGTCTAATCAGATTTTACTTTGCTGTTCATAATAACGACAATAAATTAATGATTTAGTGAGCAATAGTAAACAACGGTGAATAAAGAAAGAATCGTTTATACAGGTCGCCTTATTGCTAAACAGCAATCTCTGCCAGACAACCTGGTGGGATAGGTAATGTACGCAAACATGGGATTGAAATCTGTATTGTTTATAGCTTTGAATAATGTAAAAGACAAATTAAACATCACAAATACTGACTTCATACATACATACATACAAATTAAGTTTTAATATTCGTTTTCATTTTCAGTAAGCGATGGGGTTCCTAGAAGACCTTGATACCAGTGATTTCCCAAATATCAAAGAATATTATAAAGGAAAAACGATATTTATCACTGGAGGCTCAGGTATTTATGAAACTTAAATACAATAGGAAGATTATAAATCCTACTTAATATTATAAGTGTGAAAGTTTGTAAGGATGTGTGTGAGTTTGTTGCTCTTTCACGCGAAAACTACTGAACCGATTGCAATGAAATTTGGTACGTATATAACTGAACAACTGGAATAACATAATATAGGCAACTTTTTATCCTAATTCCTACGGGATACGGACATACGCGTGTGGAGCCGTGAAGCGCAGCAAGTTATTAATATGGGAATATAATAACTTGCTGCGCTTCACGGTTATATTGTTTAAGTAAATTCCCCAAAAAGTAAAGAAGATATAATTGTTTTAGAAAATAGGTCATTTCTAAAATCGGGCCAAGCGTGGCCACGACATTATCGAGTTGCAAAACCATAAAATGAAAACATAGTGGATTAGAGAAGCGTCAATCTTTGTGTTTTTGAAAACAATGGTTAAACACGTATCATTGATAACTATATTAATATAACTATTATAACCAGCTTTTGTCCGCAGCTTCGCCATTAATTAAGACCATGCAGGTCTTAATAAATTTTCATGGGACAAACTTTCATCCCCTATTTTATCCCCTTGGGGATAGAATTTGTCAAAATCCGTTTTTAGCGGATGGCTACGTCACAACACCTACCTGCATGCCAAATTTCAGCCCGATCTGTCCAGTGGTTTGGGCTGTGCGTTCATACATCACCGTCAGTCATATATATTTAGACTAGGCACTTGAAATTTTTTAATTTTAATTTTTTTTATTTATTTTATGTATACTTTTTATTCATTTTTATTTTATTTGTACATGCTTAAACCCTCATATAACTTTACATATGAAAAACTCGCTGCGTTTATGTGTCCTTCATATTTAATTGACATTTCAGGTTTTATGGGTAAAGTCCTGGTTGAGAAGCTACTGTATTCCTGTACCAATTTGGATAGGATCTATCTTTTGTTAAGAGGCAAAAAGGGAGTAAAGCCGGAGGATCGTCTAAAGGAGCTTTACGCTTCAGAAGTACGTAATTTTTTAACGGTTTTTTTTAATATTTCTCTTGACTTTTTTATCACACTAATATTATAAATGTGAAAGTTTGTTTGTATGGATGTTTGCCCGTCAATCAAGCTGAAACTACTGAACGGATATTGATCAAATTTGGTATACAGACAGGGTATAAGCTGACTTGGGCGATAGGCTACTTTTCATCCCGATTAAATGCTCCCTTGGGATCAGACAGGAATCTTGATATCCAGGCGAAGCCAGGACGAGTTATAATATTATCAATACGAATAGCTGTTTGTTTGTTTGTCTCGTGTTCAAGTCTAAACCGCAACACCGATTCGGATGGTAATGAATATACTCTAATAAGTCTTCATACATTGGCTTACGTAAATGCATGGATGAAAGGACTGGGAAAGGTAAGGAAAAGGATTCGTGCCGAAGCGTACAAGTGATAGAAACGTGTTTTCAACACGTACATAATTCGCTTATATAAAGCAATCATCCATTTGACTGTACTGAGAATATTACGGTGATGACGTAATTAATAAAGAAATTGATCGGTTTATAACGGTGTGGTCTTGTTCCCACGGTCTGTATTTCTTTCTAACATTCGTGACATAATGTTACGAGGTTTTTAGCTGACTTTAAACGTACTGTATTGAATTTAATCTATTTATTATGAAGCTGAAGAGTTTGTTTGTTTGAACGCACTAATCTCAGGAACTACTGGGGCGATATGAAAAATTCTTTCAGTGTTAGATAGCCCATTGAGGAAGGCTATAGGCTATATATGTAACACGGACGAAGCCGGGCGGACCGATAGTATATGTATATGTGCTACGCTTAAAAACCGATATCGCTCATTGAAAAATTTGCTAACAACGCATCGTGGTAGTAAAAACTACAATGCAAAATATGTGTTATGACTCTAGCTGCTTAGCTTTATGGAGGAGCTGGGATGGTTCCAGCTTTGACTGGCAACCCCCCTCCTTTTCTTTCACGCAAAATAGGCGCTTGACGTCGAGTTGCGGAAAACGAGCCCGTATTATTATTATTATTTGTGTTATGGCTCTAATGTAAAACGCCCACGACGCGTACAAAATCATAGAATGACCACAATATAACAATGCATATAATAGCAACTAAGGAGATTAATTGCTATTCGACCACGTCGCGTTGTGGCAATGAAAAAAATGCCATGACCTGTTCTGGACATATCTAATTAGAATTTTTCTATTCCTTCCAAATTTCTCATTTATAAAGCATTTCAATGCTATAAAACTAAAAATTAAACATATCTAATTAGTTTATTAAAACATCATACGCCAATGCTACTAAATAATTTAGGCATTGATAAATTCAAATTTTGACACGACATACAAAAATGCTTATGAGCTTTCTATAAGCATTTTTACCCATATTTCATCGTGTCTAACTCATACAGCCATAACAAACCATATTAGATAGATAGATAGAAAGTTTATTAAAAGAACACATTAAATACATGACAATTACAAAATAAGACGATTAAACAAAGAAAAATTAACATACAGAGGAAAAAACAGGACGGAGACAAATGTGCACTGTGTTCTTAAAAAGGGTTCTTGGTCTTGTCTCAGCATAAATGTCAGAGTCAGTGGGACCCTGACGCTGATATTCTGCCAGCACCACTTATAACTCCCTTGTTGCAAATAAATTAACATTTTCCCATACATTTCAGTGTTTCTCTCGATTAAAAAAGGATAAGCCGGGCGTGTTTGAATCGAAGGTTTTCTTCATTGCCGGCGATTGCAGTCAAATAGGCCTGGGTAAGTCTTAAATATTCATCTTTTAAATATCTTCCTTATCACTACAGAGTCCTACTAATATTATAAATGCGAATGTTTGTAAGGATGTGTGTGTGTTTGTTGCTCTTTCACGCAAAAACTACTGAACCGATTGCAATGAAATTTGGTACGTAGACAGCTGGATAACTATAATAACATATAAGTAACTTTTTATCCCGATATTCCTACGGGATATGGACTTATGCGGGTGAAACCGCGGGGCGCAGCTAGTATAAAATAAAGTCGCTTTCTCTGTCCCTATGTCCCTATGTCCCTATGTATGTTTAAATCTTGAAATCTACACAACGGATTTTGATGGGGTTTCTTTAATAGATAGAGTGATTCTAGAGGAAGGTTTATATGTATGATAATAAGTATTAAACTTCTCCGAATTAACGCGCGAAGTCGCGGTCATAAGCTAGTTTATATTATAAATACGAGAGTGTTTAATATGGTAATGCCATTGAGATTTATTTAAACATTAATTTAATATTACTATACTATTGTTTTTCAGTACGAATCACCACAGATCAGGTTATTTCTTTCCAAAGCAGAGATCATCATCATCCCATACATGTTCCCACTGCTGGGACACAGGCCTCCTATGAGGGTTTAGGCCATAATCCACCACGCTAGCCAAGTGCGGGTTGGCAGATGTCGCATGTCGTCGTACTTTTTTGATTCTTGGACATGCCGGTTTCCTCACGATGTTTTCCTTCACCGTTTCCTTAACCAAAGTAGAGATACAAGCATTAAAATACATTAAACAAATTTATTAAATAACTCTATCTGTCCTTATATTTTCAGGTATGTCAGAAGAGGATAGAGCGTTGATTGTTAACAGAGCACATATACTGTTCCACGTGGCTGCTAGTGTGCGGTGAGCTATTGGTTTTGATAAATTACTATATCTAATATATAAAATTCTCGTGTCACAGTTTTCGTTGCCATACTCCTCCGAAACGGCTTGACCGATTTTGAAAAA
>NW_024045131.1:2085671-2095581 GCF_012273895.1 Zerene cesonia | reverse complement strand
TATTCATAATAATATGTGTCTGTTATAGATTCGATGATCCTCTCAAAATGGCGGTGCACCTTAACCTCAGGGGAACAAAGGAAGTGATAGACCTTGCGAAGGAAGTCAGGAATCTGGAGGTGAGGACAATTAAGTTAATCATCATTGTTTTCGTTAACAGATTTAATATATATGTTGTGCTTTATGAACTGAAAAGTGAAATATAACCTCATAATGTGGAAGGATTGTCTTTAATATCCCTGCTCATGCTGCTTTTGTTCCTGTATTGTACCCGAGGTCGTCTGGAAGAAATCGCTCTAAGGCGATAAGACCGCCTATCATCATCATCATCGTCAGCCCATATGTGTTGCCACTGCTGGGACACAGGCATCCTATGAGGGTTGAGGCCGTTTTCCACCACGCTGGTCAAGTGCGGGTTGGCAGATGTCACATGTTGTCGGAGTTTTGTTATTGGACATGCCGGTTTCCTCACGATGTTTTCCTTTACCGTTTCGAGTAGTGGTGATGTTATCCACATGTGCATAAATTCAAAAATCAATTTATTTCTTGCACGCTCTCCTGGTCTCGAACCCCGACTTATCGATTTTAAGCCCGAGGACCACTGAGCCACCACTGATTTTTTACTTATTTTCAAACTATTTGTATATTACTCGTTTGGTTGATTTATTTTCTCCCCTTAAATAAGTGCAATAAAGTATAAATAAATAAATACTAACGGTCCGCCTTGGCTTCGCCCGTGGTACACATAAAGCCTTATAGCCTTCCTCAATAAATGGGCTATCTAACACTGAAATAATTTTTCAAATCGGACCAGTAGTTCCTGAGATTAGTGCGTTCAAACAAACAAACTCTTCTTTATAATATAAGTATAAAAGCAACAACACAACAGGTACTTGTCCACGTATCCACGTCGTACGCGAACACCAACAGGACGAGCATTGAGGAAGTGGTTTACCCCCCACACGCCAACTGGAGGGATACGCTCGCTGTATGTGACAACCTGGATGATACAACACTGAAACATTTGACTCCTAAGTGCGTATCATTTTCACTACATAGTATATAACAAGTTTCCGCCGTCTGTGTGTTTTAAATCTTTAAAATTACGCAACCGATTTTGATGGGATTTTTTTAGTAAGTAGAGAGATTCAAGAGGATGGTTTATATTTATAATAACATCTATTAAACAACTCCGAATTTTACGGGTGCGAATCAGCGGGCAAAAGCTATAGGATAGAACAAAATTCCACCATCTGTGTGTCTGTATGTATGATCTTTAAAATTACGCAACAGATTTTGATGGGGTTTTTTTAGCAGATAGAGTGATTCAAAATGATGGTTTATATGAATTTTAACATTAATTAAATAGTGAAGAAATATTATTATTTTTGAGTGATGTGTATGATATTTCAAAGATCAGAAATCTTCCCGGTATTGGGAAAAGGGTTTTATTCTGAAATTAACGAACTGCTATACAACTCTTCCTTATTTTTTACTATTATTTAGATTAATACTACCTTTTTTATAATAAACGTTATTCTATAACATTCCATTCTGTTCCATTCCATTCTGTTCCATTCTATTCTGTTCTATTCTAATTGGACAAGTGGACCTTGCCAGGTACTTAGGCGAGCTACCAAACACTTATGTATTCACAAAGCAACTGGCAGAGCACGTGGTTTACGAGCAAAGAGGACAATTGCCAGTTATCATAATGCGACCGTCCATTGGTAAGCGAAAGAGTCGAATGTATACATCATTACATAGCATGAAACAGAGACGCTTTTCGCCGTCTGTGGTGACCTGTACCTCAGAAAGGCGATTTTTTTTTTTAAATCCGTTCAAAAGTTTTTAATTTCTAAATGTATAATAATAGCGTAAAACCAAACACAAGAAAATACTAAATCTATAAGTATAAATGAGTACCTATAGATTTATTGGAATACCTGATAATCTAAGAATCTTACTATTGCTTATATTTATATTAGTGTTTACTATCAACCGACTTTAAAAAAAGGATAAGGCTCTATGGTTTGGGTTTGTTGCCATGCTAATAATAATATGTATTTATTATGAACTTCAAAACAGAAGAAGGCTCTCAAATCGACTCTATTTTTTGTGTTTCTTCCCACATAACTTTCGGCTGGATTAACCGATTATAATGATTTTATTTGAAAACCATTGCCTTCCGTGTGTTTCCCTTTAAATTCGGTCTAGTTCTCACAAATTAAAGATAATTTAGTTGTATGTTAAAAATACTTCTTTTTCAGTGATATGCAGTGTGAATGAACCAGTTCCCGGGTGGATTGAAAACCTGAATGGGCCTGTTGGATTGCTGATAGCTAGCGGCTTGGGTAAGTCAAACTCAAACATTTATTTATTCAATTAGATATCTTATAGAAGCACTTTTGAATCGTTATAACATGGTTTTATCATTTATGAAATGCAATAAAATTCTTTATTCCTTATATAAAGAAAAACAAGCAAGCAGAACATAACATTAAAATAAAAAAGGCGGCCTTATCGCTAGGTAGCAATCACTACCAGGCAACCCTTAAAGTAGCAGGAAAAATATATATGTATGGAAATAAACAGATTTATAATAAGTTTAAATACATTTACCAACGGTTCGGAAAGCAGTTTCTACAGAAAAGAAACTCTGTACTTGCTCTTTCGTAATAATGTCAATGTTACATATTTTATTAAATGTTTAGTATAAATTTAGGAGTAAGTGAGAGGTACATACTTCTTCGATACTCCCTTGAAGATCTACCCATTACATAATTATTGATTATTAAAAATAATAATATATTATAAATGCGATAGTAATTGTGTCTAAATATAATAGATTTTAACATTTTATGTGAAGTTCCGTGTTCTTTAGGAGGTAAGATATACATTTGTTTCACTGATCAACTTTTTTTATAGATAAGTAGGTGATCAGCCTTCTGTGTCCTGCTATATCGAGATGTATTTTTGTGATTTTTCCACCGAGAATGGAACCCCGGACTCTTCGGTTCTACGCTCACGCGTTAGCTTTTGTATCAGGGGGCGGAGCCACTGTATGAAGGAATAATTTAAACATTTTGGGACTCCTAAAATTTCCTTAGATTACATTGTTAATCTAGAATCTAATGTAAGAAAAATAACAAATCTAATTCAGTTATATCTTTGCCCAGGTATCCTACGATCTGTCTACTCAGATCCAGATTTGTTGGCCGATTATATGCCCGTGGATGTTGCTATCAAGATGTTCATAGTTGGTGCTTGGATGCGTGGCTCAAAAAAGTAAGCAAAGCTTAGGAAACTTATTCTCTTTATTAACTCTTAACTTATTTTAACTATTAGAAGTTATTATAAGGCCCATCCGTCTGTCACCAGGTAATATCTCATGAACCGTGATAGTTGAAATTTGTAGAGACGTATATATGCTTACGCTATAACAACAAATAATGAAAAAAGGAAATTACGCAATGATTTAAATGGTCAATTCTTTTATTTATCGATGCCAAGGACGCTTGAGCACGAATTGGGCCAGCTCGCAACGGGGAAGCATCGCAACCCCACGGAAAACCGGCGTGAAATAGCATGCTACTGTGTTTCTTTCCTCAACCCTTCCCAGTCCATTCCTTCTTTCCAGTTGTCAATCCTTTCCTTATCCCTTATCCCTTACCCCATAGAGCGGGCAACACTCCAACACTTTTCTATCGACTCTAATAACATCTGTTGGATCTTTGGTCTGATTAATATGTCTCTATATTTTCACAGATTAGAACCCACTGACGACGTGGAAGTGTACCACTGTTCCAGCAGCCACATGAAGACTATGACGCTGGGTGAGATCATAGAGCACGGCAAGGAGATCATTAAGGAAGTGCCCTTGGACAAAATGATGTGGATAAGCGATGGAGGTGTGACGAAATCGCGATTGGTGTATAATATGAAAGTGTGTATAAAAGTATATTTTATCCTCATAATATATCTGAAAGGAATACGACTAAACTATAATTAAAAAAAAGATTGTGCGGTTTTATGAAACCACGGTAAAAGTGAAACGATTTTTTCACATTATAGATATTTAAGTGATGGTCAGCTGATGGAACTATAGACGCCGCCATATTGGCCTCGGCTGCTTTGACGGCCTTTCACTTTATCCCAACTCCGCGGCCGACAGTCACGCGACATGCGATACAAGAACCAAAAAATTTGTAATATAAGTTTCACTTAAAAAAAGAGACATTAAGGAATATTTTGTCCTTATTAATAAATTTATTATGAATGGATAAACACTTCGTTTGCACCTAAACGGGTAATAGACAAAAAAGTCTAATGAATGTGATGGATGGATCTTCAGGCATCGTAATTTTTGTCATAGCGGCCAACTAAACTGATGATCCCATGACCCATGATCACTCACAAACGTAGTCCTCTGCAAATGCGTTGTCTGCTTTAAGCCGCAATAAATATGGAAAGGATTAACGAAGGGAACAGGCCTCCAGCATCCCCACTCAACGTATGAAACATACTAGTATTTCATGCCGTTGTTCTGTGGGGGTGTGGTATCGTCCGCGTTGCGAACTGACCCTCTCTGGGATCCTGATGACCCAGAATCATGCCCAATAAACATCACTCTTTTTTTGAAGTATCCAATATCATAAATGGATGGAAATAATGATGATACCAAGCATTTCTACAGTTTATTTGTCCCGGATGGAAAATGCTAAGCAAAGATCCGCCATTAATCAATCCTATCAATTTCAGGTTCTAATATTGCACTTGTTACCAGCTTTATTGGTTGATCTTTTGCTATCTGTTTCGGGAAAGCCACCAATGTGAGTATTTAAAATCACTCACTCACTCACACTCACTTTAACTCACTCATTACGAGATCTCAAAAACCGCATAGCGTATAAAGATAATTACATATTTTTCTTTTTGCAATTCTAGTTTAAAGCTACCAAAAGTTTTGAAATAGAACTGCATTAAACGATTCTAGACGCTGTCAAATGTTTATATGTAATTCTCAATTTTTTTTATATTAATTCATTTTATTGTACTTTGTACCTGTTATTCACATTGTCACAATATTAATTATCAATTTATTTGGAATTTATTACAACAAATGTTTTAAACATACATCTGTTTATCTACATTTATTTATATTGTTATGTTATTGTATTGAATATAGACAAAGAAATTTGAAAAAAGCAACCATCGAGATTCTTGCTGATTTTCTGTTTGGAAGCGACCAAATCGTTGGAAGTTTATAAGCCAATGATACTAACTAAGGTAGCATTCTTCTGGTCAAAGAATATGCAATTAACTTAAAAATATATAACAATATTCATACATACATATGTTTTTAAAATTTACAGTTTATTACAAGTACAATTTAGTTTATATAAAAACTTTGTCTTACATATATTTTTTAAGTTTACAATATATAAAGCCGATGTATCCCTAGCTAGATTGCTGGGCAACCTGTATTTAAGAGAAACAGCTTACTTCTAAAGTCAATACGCAATTTTAATTATAATTGAATATAATTGAGAAGAAAACTAAATAAATATCTAACTGAGTTGCCTATAAGTGGAGCGGTTTGAGTGGGTATGTGTGTGTGTGTGTGTGTGTGTGTGTGTGTGAATAAATTGTGTGTGTGTGTGAATAAATTGCGTCATTGGGTATGCAAGTACGGCGAGTACTTTATATTTAAGCTCTGTCTCATCATAAGTTTTTGCTGAAAGAAAGCTACGGACTGATATATAGCAAAAATATGTCCTCTCTATAATATAATCAGTTATATAATTCCCACTTCCACAGGCTAGTGAAACTCCAGCGGCGTATCTATTCCGCAAACATAGCATTAAATTATTATCTAACTCAACAATGGAAGTTCGTTAACAATAATATACTACAACTGAGGGAGAAGATAAGGATAGAAGATAAAAGGGAGTTCTCCTACGAAATGGAGACGATCGATCGACTACAATATTTTAAGAACGGCTGCATGGCTGGCAAAGTATACATCTTGAAGGAGAAACTGGAAGATTTGCCGAAAGCAAGACGGAATTGGAAGCGGTGAGTTTGAACTAGCTGTGACTCGCGGTTTTATCTACGTCGTACATGATGATATGGTTATAGGCTTCCTCCATAAATGGATTTTATAATACTGAAAGGTTTTTCAAATTGGACCAGTGGTTCCAGAGATTAGCGCGTGCATAAAACTCTTCAGTTCTATATTATTAGTATAGAGTACCACTTATAAAACAAAGTCGCTTCTAGCTGTTTGTCCCTCTGTATGCCTTTAAAAAAGTATAACATTGAAACTTCGCAACGGATTTCTTTAATTGAGAGTGGTTTAAGAACATGGTTCACATGTAACAAAGATATATTTTTAACACAACGTGTTTTGTTTAAATTATCAGAACTAGGCCAAATTGAATGAAACCAAGTTGCACGTATCTTTTTTCAATTAATAAAAGAATTATAAAAATCTGTTCATCAGATAAAAAGTTAGGAGGCAACGAACACAAAAAATACGCTCGATTTGATAACATTCTCCTATTTTGAAGTCAGTTTAAGTTGATACTATAACAGTAGTATAATAAGTTTCGGAGTACTTCATATGCGCATCATAATAAATTTATTCGTAGGACCCTACGTAACCTACTTAGAAATAGGAAAAATCTTCATACTAATCCTTCCTACTATCCTACTAATCCTGTAATATAAATGCGAAAGTTTGTAAGGATGTGTGCGTGTGTTTGTTGCTCTTTCACGCAAAAACTGCTGAACTGATTGCAATCAAATTTGTTATGTAGATAGCTGGACAACTGGAATAACATATAGGCAACTTTGTATCCCGATATTCCTACGGGATACGGACTTACGCGGGTGAAACCGCGAGGCGCAGCTAGTATTACAAATTTGGTATGTAGACTGCTGGAATAACATATAGGCAACTTTTTATACCGATATTCCTACGGGTATCGGACTTACGAGGGTGAAACCGCGGGGTGCTGCTAGTACTAGTATAGATGATACTGTTTAAATGTTTATTTTTTTACAGATTTTTTTACTTGGATCTCACTCTGAAGTTCGTTTTCTACACTGCTGTATTGTGGTATATTTATAGTCGTGATATTTTGCCCTCCGCTGTGCGATGGGCCTCTGACTTCTTACTGCAAGAATAATTACAACATTTAAATATAATTTTAATGAATTTCATGTGTTTTATTTTCACTTCTATCATGATAATTGGAGAAGAAGGAAGAAGGAAATTGAATTCCACCTTACACATACAAAACTATGACACATGTAAAACAACAGAGAATAAATAAACAAGTAACTATACAATTAAAAATAAATAAATAGTATACATAAGAAATGGAAACATGTACACGCATATATAAAATAAAAAATGTGCAAACAAAAAATATAAATAATTTCTTTTCAATACAGCCTGAGTGTGTTTTACACATACATGGATAAGTTAAAAAACCTGTAGTAAGAGAGTTAACCACTCAGCATGTGTCATTCCAGGACAAGATAGGATATGGCGCCGACTTTCAGTGGTTCCCCAGTGACCCGTATATAAAAAAAGACTATAGGCAAAGATTTTAGAAACGTCTAATTAAATGAAAATAAGAGATATTATTAGGCTATTTATTTAATTATTTATTTATTCTTTATTGAACACTTACAAAATATAAAACATAGGTAAACTAAACAAAAGCAACTTAAAACTACTATACAAATGGCGGCCTTATGAAAAAAAAAAGCCATCTCTACCAGGCAGCCGTTTATTTATTAGAGAGTTATTATTTAAAGATGAATACTGTAGTCATATGAGTTAAAGTTATGTGACTTCTTATTATTTTATGTCATAGCGGGCAACTGAGCTGGTGGTTCGCCTGATGGTAAGCGATCACCACCGCCCGTGAACAGAGAAGAGGTAGTGCCTCTGCGGGTGCGCTACCCGCCTTTAAGGGATAAGGAAAGGAACAACTAGAAAGAATGTATGGACTGGGAAGGGTGAGGAAAACAGGCCTACAGATTCGTAATTGAGCGTCGTTGCGAATCTGTTCAGACTTCTTCCCATTCTTAACGTCAAAAAAAACGATCTTAAGCTGAATTCCTTTGTGTGCAGGCGAACCCGCCGAAGGCAGACTAGTATGTATACTCAATATATATATTTATATATAAACTCAAAACTGACATATCTATCTATCATGATCTATCAACACACAGCCCAAACCACTGAACGAATCGGGCTGATATTTGTCTTGCAGATAGATGTAATGACGTAGGCATCCTCTAAGAAAGGATTTTAACAAATTTTACCCCCAAGGGGATAAAATAGAGTATGAGAGTTTGTACCATGAAAATTTATTACAACCACGCGGGCGAAACTGCGGACAACAGCTAGTATAATATTGCTATCCACCCTATGCTATTTCTCTCGTACAGTAACAGATAGACAGACATCGTAACAGACAGACAGCCAAACAGAATTACATTACGAACTTGTAGTATCATGATTACACTATGATTTAGCATTAAAATGTGACGTACTAAAGTGTTATAATGCATGGAATTTGCCTCGATTGGATAATGTCTAATTAACCTTTAACTTTTCATAATGATGATTATTCGTTTTACTCAGAATTACGTCATGTTGATAACAATAAGGGTTCATCTAAATAACTTTATTTGATACTCGATTTATCTGGACAAATACAACTTTCGAAAGATGTCTTTTTTATGTCATAGTCGGCAATGGAGCTGGTGGGACGCCTGATGGTAAGCGCTACCACCTCCCTTGGACATTTGGAGAGGCGTAAGGTCGATAGCAGACCTTACGCCTCTACAAATGGATTGCCGACTTTAAATGGGAGGGGATTAGGAAAGGATTGGTGAAAGGAATAAAGGAAAGGACTGGGAAGGGTAAGGAAAAGGATATGGGATTCCAGCTCCCCCACTCACCGTACGAAAAACAATAGCAAGCTATTGTGTCACGCCGGTTTTCTGTGGGGGTGTGGTACTTCCCTGGTGCGAGCTGGCCCAATTCGTGCCGAAGCGTGCTCGACTCCCACAGTACATATCGTTTGTAAAATCATTATCATCACATTTTCAATTATTTTCATCATGCTACTAATATTATAAATCAATAAGTTTGTAAGGATGTGTGTGTGTTTGTTGCTCTTTCACGCTAAAAAACTGCTGAACCAATTGCATTGAAATTTGGTACGTAGACAGCTGGACAACTGGAATAACATATAGGCAACTTTTTATCCCGATATTCCTACGGGATACGGACTTACGCGGATGAAACCACGGGGCGCAGCTAGTTCATCATAGTTTATAAAATGTTTTGAACTTAAAATGAAACCACCTTCAAATTGATCTAGACCACACGGGAAGATGGTAAAACAAATGAATAAGAGAATCATCAAAATCGGTTCACCCATCGAAAGGTCTGAGGTAGTTAGTGGGTTTCGAAATCGCTTGTATCTTACCTAACTCTTATACTCTTACTAACTCTTAGTTAAAGATTTATATATAATAAACTAGCTGGTGCGCGGTGCGCGGGCTGCAAGCAGCCCGCGTGGATTTTTGCGTGGACCAGTATTATCAAAACTTAAAAGATGGTGCGCGGTGCGCGGGCAGCAAGCAGCCCGCGGGGCTTTTTGCGTGTACCAGTCTTATCAAGACTTAATAGATGTTGCGCGGTGTGCGGGCTGCGAGCAGCCCGCATGGCTTTTTTTCGTAGACCAGGTTTACCAAGACTCATTAAATGGTGCACGGTGCGCGGGCTGCGAGCAGCCCGGTTTTCTTTTTTGCGTGGACCAGTCTTATCAAGACTTAACAGATGGTGCGCGGTGTGCGGGCTGCAAGCAGCCCGCATGGC
>NW_024045131.1:2043022-2084671 GCF_012273895.1 Zerene cesonia | reverse complement strand
TCTCCACTTTTCGCCCGGTTTCCGAGAAAAGCGATGTCAGTCAGTCAGTGGGTGTGTAGCTTTATATAGTATAATTCGTGAAATTATTGTATTGTCACCGATCCTTAAGAAGTGTGCAAAGTTTAAATTAAATCTGTATTTTTAAAGTGGGTCAAAATCGAGTCTAAAGAATTCAATAACATACAAACATACAGATGAATCTAATGATAGCGAGTTAATTATTTAATACTAGCTAGTATAGTTCGCCCCGGCTTCGCCCGTGGTACATATATAGACTATGTCACTCAATTAATTTACAGTTAATGGTGAAATAATTTTTAAAATCGGCCCAGTGGTTCCGTGAAAACGTATGTAACGTTTACACATACAAAAATACAAAAGTTTCCTCTAAATATTAGTGTAGATACCATATTAACATATTTATTTAATAGATCGAACAGTTTTACAACCACAAATACTGTTTATATTTAACACTAGCTGCGCCCCGTGGTTTCAACCGCGTAAGTCCGTATCCCGTAGGAATATCGGGATAAAAAGTTGCCTATATGTTATTCCAGTTGTCCAACTGTGTACGTACCAAATTTCATTGCAATCGGTTCAGTAGTTTTTGCGTGAAAGAGCAACAAACGCACACATATCCTTACAAACTTTCGCATTTATAATATTAGTAGGATACAAGGATTAGTAGGAAGTAGGAAGTAGGATAGTAGGAAGGATAGGGTTTGAGGAATTTCAATACCTTGGAGGCATACTAATGCGTTATAATAATGCTTCTTTAAGTATGTATGAGTCCCATGCAGTGGGAACATAATGGAATGATGATGATGATGATGATGATGATGATGATATATTGTATAATAAAATTATAAGATCTCTTGTCTCGTACTTTTGACTGTTCAAACGGGAAGCCTGAGGGCTATAACCGCTCATTTGTTCCCTTTTCTTTAAACTCCCTTTAAATTCCCTTCTGGAAATTCCCTTAGTATACATTACGAAAGGCAACTATCTACACCGAGGAAAATTTAAAAAATAAAATTGCACATTAAATATGCCATTATTCAAAATTTGCGATTCAAATGATATGAAGAGTAAGCTCACACGACCTTAGCAAATGTTAAATACAGGGTGCTTTTTTTACATGATAACGGAAATAATTCTATGTGTGAAATAATTCCATACGTGAAATAATTCCCTGGAGCCGACGCACCAAAAACCAGACTCATGCTGCGTTACTTCACTTTGAGGCGTTCATTTAAGGCTACAAGTGCATTTAAGGCTCGAAGTACATTTAAGGCTAGAAGTGGGAGCGAGAACGCGGAACGAGCGACAAAGAGGCACAATCGGTGTTACGTTCAACTACCGTCAGTAAACCTACTTCACAGACAACTGTTTTTCCAACAATTACAAAATTTTAATCCTTTCAAAAAAATGTATGGACGCCGCAAACATTAGCTATATAATGTTACTAGCTGTCTAATGTCAATGACTAATTTGAAATCGATCCAGTAGTTTCTGGGATGAGTACGCTCGAACAAACAAATAAACCAACCTTATACTGTTTTGGTCTTTAGTCTACCTCATATTATTGGTACAGATTTCATATATTCTCTCCTAATTATGACTGTAATGGTGCAAGATATATGCCGTAAAATGATCATAAGTTTTATTACAATATAAGTATTTTATAATAGTACTCTGGTTTCCTACAAACAATAAGTTTTTTACAGAGCTTAATTGCGATAGAAAATCTAGTAATATATACTCCTGGTTCGCCGCACCCTGTATATGCTTGCTCAATAAAAAAAAAACACATTTGTCATACTAAAGTCCTTATCAGTTTATCATATCATCTGCATTGAATTGACATCAAAATTCTCTTGTTATATTTTGTTGTTTATAAAATAGTACCCGTTAACTCACTAAATAATAAGGTTGGTATGTTATAATGTTGTATTATTATGTTTATGTGTTTCTTTTATATTTTTTTTATTTTTTTTTTTGTATATTTACATATCTATAACATGTTGTATGTATTTTTTTCGGTTTCGTTGGATGTACTATATAGAATAAATAAATATTAGATATAAGATTCTCTTATTCGTTTTTAGTTTGTAATGGTGTGACATTCAATGGAAAAAAATGGCGGAATTAAATTGAAATGGTGTGATTGTTTTAAAATAATTTTGTATTTATGACTAGCATACCCGGCCACGCGATGCTATGGCTGAGTGATCATTAAAAATATTAAGATTTTAAAATATTGGGATAATTAATCGAAATAAAAACTATCCTATATCTTAAGTTGGACCAAATTAAAATGCCAAATTTCAATCAAAATCGGTTGAGTTGTTAAAGTGTTCATTGGGAACATACATAATGACACTGGATTTTTACATATTATATAAGATAAAGTAACATTTGAAAATCTAAGATATATTTAACAGGTAACGTAATTAAATCTTAAATAAATAAAGCCTTTATTTATTCCTTACTTATATTTAATTACAATTTTATGATGGTTATTAGTATGGTCAGTATTGACAAAATCTATTATTAAATCTCTTTTCTATAATATTTTGTTAGTTTATTAGTACAGCATGTAATTAAATATACTAAGAACAACTTTTCGCGGTAAAAGCCTCCTTCAATTTTTTCCACTCATTTCTATTTTTGCCTAATCTAGTCCACAGAACTACTAAACCGATTTTAAACTAATTTGCACACCATGTGCAGTTTGATCCAACGTAAAAGATAGGATAGTTTTTATTATTTCAAATACGATAAATGAATATAGGTGCGTACAGCTAGTCTTCTATAACGCCCCACGCGAGTTTATTGTTAGTATTTATATAATAACAAAATACTCTAGCCTTTCCCCCTGCTTCGCCCAGGTTTTAGAATTAAAAATGGCCCCCATCACTTGTTAAAGTGATAGTTATCTTAAATTATTCAATATTACAATAAGTCGAGCTTTCGTGCTGAATCATTCACTCATTTAATCTTACTAATATTATAAATGCGAAGGTTTGCAAGGATGTGTGTGTGTTTGTTGCTCTTTCAAGCAAAAACTGCTTAACCGATTGCAATGAAATTTAGTACGTAGATAGCTGGACAACTGGAATAACATATGGGCAACTTTTTATCCCGATATTCCTACGGGATACGGACTAACGCGGGTGAAATCGCGGGGCGCAGCTAGAATAATTATAAATGTGAAAATTTGTAAGGATGTGTGTGTTTGTTGCTCTTTCACGCAAAAAGCTACCGAACCGATTGCAATGAAATTTGGTACGCAGACAGCTGGATCACTGGAATAACATACAGGCAACTATTTATCCCGATATTCCTACGGGATACGGACTAACGCGGGTGAAAACTCGGGGCGCGGTAGTGTCAAATACATATACAATAATACTTCTGTAAGAAATTTAATTGAATAAATAAATGTATAGAAAACTCAGAGAAACCTTTTCTATTCAGATAATGACGTTCTTGGAAGAACGCGACTTACAAGATGTGCCGCGTATCAAAGATTATTATAAAGGAAAGACGATATTCATAACTGGAGGCTCTGGTGAGTCCAGTTTCTTTATTCTTTTATGTCATAGCGGGCAACTGAGCTGGTGGATCGCCTGGTGGTACGCGATCACCACCGCCCGTGAACATTCGCAGAGGGCCTCTGCGCTGCCCGCTTTTAAGGTATATAGGATAAGGAAAGGATTGATGACTGGAAGCAAGAAATGGACTGGGAATGGGGAGGAAAAGAGAACGGGCCTCCGCCTCCCTCACTCATACTAGTATTTCACGCCGGTCGACTGTGGGGGTGTTACCACACCCCCACAGTCGTCCCCACAGACTTCCCCGGTGCAAGCTGACCTAACTCGTGCCGAAGCGTGCTCGACTCTATATTATTTTTTACCTGTTTTATTGAATATAAACAACGTTACCTTATCCACCGAGTTGTCTGGAAGAGATGATTTACCGATAAGGCTATTGAGGTGTCAGTTGTTATTTTAATTTGCTAGTAAATAACTACAACAAAAAATAATACTAAAATAAATGAACATAATATTCTCTACACTTTACCTGTGTAGGTAAAAATGACAAAAAAGTAGTATAAAAGTTTATAAGTTTATATATTATATACATATGTAGGTAGATATATTTTGTTTTTTTTACATATATTTGTATGATATAGGTATTTGTGCTTTCATGCTACATATTCCGTGTTTAATTATCATTGTTACCTTAAACCTTGGTTGTGTGTAAGAGATCACCAATAAGTGATAAGGCTGCCCAATAAGTTGTACTCTTTCTATTGTGTAAGTAGTTCTGAGGTTTCTTATGACTGTATCAAATCGTTTAAGAAATTTCTCTACCAACCTGCACTTGGCCAGCGTATTGTATGGCCTGAATCCTTGTAGGAGGCCTGTGTCCCAACATTGGGAAAATATATGGGCTGATGATGCACAAATAGATAAAATAACCACTTACCCATAAGTGCTATCAAAAATGATTCAGCTATATATAATTTAATTTTCAGGATTTATGGGCAAGGCGTTAATAGAGAAACTCCTTTACTCGTGCACGGATTTGGAAAGGATATACTTGCTCCTCAGGAGCAAGAAGGGAGTGAATTCCGAAGACAGGCTCGTAGACTTATATCAAAATGCAGTAAGTAATCAAAAATCCATGGATACCTCGCTTCAAACGTCTCTATGAAACTAGATGTTATGCTTAGAAATTAAAGACTTTATGGCGGGATCACGGGTGGCCGAGAGACAAAAGACACGGTAAAAAAACCCGGATTCGAATCCCGCCTCGTGATCAATTTTTTTCTTTCAAAATTTCTCATTTATAAAGCATTTTAATGCTATAAAACTAAAAATTAAAACTAAAGACTTTTAAACGGATTTTAAACGCGATTTATTTATTATATTATTAATCTGACGTTTCGTACACTTGGTACAGCTTGGTCATGAAATAGACTGTAAATAAATCGATTTTTAAATCCGTTTAAAAAGTCTTTAATTTCTAAATGTATAGTAGTAGTAGTAGTAGTAGTAGTAGTAGCAGCCTTTCTAAATGTATACTTGCGTAAAATCAAACACAAGAAAATACTATACTAAATTTTATGTTTTTTAATATTCCATAATAAACTATTATTTTTTCCGAAACTATTTTATCTAAAAATAAAAAACTAATCGAGTATAAAACATATTTTGTAAATATTATAACATTTATTGCAGTGCTTCGACCGCCTCCGAAAGGAAAAGCCTAATGTTTTTAAGGAAAAAGTTTTCTTCGTTGCTGGCGACATATCTGAAATTGGATTGGGTAATTTAAAATTATGTCTTAGTATCCTACTTCCTACTTATATTACATATGCGAAAGTTTGTAAGGATGTGTATGTGTTTGTTGCTCTTTCACGCAAAAACTACAGAACCGATTGTAATGAAATTTGATACGTAGACAGCTGGCCAAGTGGAATAACATACAGGCAACTTCTTATCCCGATATTCCTACGGGCTACGGACTTACGCGGGTGAAACCACGAGGCGCAGCTAGTTCTACTATATTGTCAAAAAGAAAACATTTGTATCAGTTTATTTCTTCAATTTACATTTTGTAATGTAAGCCAAACTCCGTCTATACCGAGAATTAGAAACTAATCGATTTTCTAAATACAAAGATATGTCATAATCTATCTATTATAGTTTTATTCCATATGTCTCAATCAATAAATGTCGTAAATTATTAATATTACAATGTATAATAAGATTCCTGTTTTATCCCAATAGGAGCAATCAATCGGGATAAAAAGTACCCTATCACTCAATTCAGCTCATACCCAGTTTGTATACTAAATATCATCAAAATCCATTCAGTAGTTTCAGTGTGATTTTTATTATACATTTAGCCAATACTGCCAACATCCGGAAATATACTCAACATACCAACTGCGGAGAAATAGGTGAAGGTAGTTCACAAACAACAATTTTTCGTATGACCTTCAAGACATGTAACATCTTAGTCTCCCCGTGACCACGCTCGCTGTAAAGTGTTCGAAACGTCGGGTTAAAAATATAATGAATAAATCGCGTTTAAAATCCGTTAAAAAATTATAATTTCTAGCACTAAATGCCTTAGGAAATAGGCTAATAATTGCTTAATATTATTAAACATTACAGGGCTCTCCGATGAAGACAGAATGTTACTTATTAACAGAACAAATATAGTTTTTCACGTGGCTGCGAGTGTTAGGTAGGTATAAAACAAGTAATTTACAAAATTAAACCGAATTCAATAATTATATCGTTTGAAAGCACAAGAAGAAATCATGGAAGCTGTTACATACATATATGACATATTTATATTATGTGAAGAAAAATTGAAGTCGGTTAGTTTGTAGTATACTATGATCCTAATTTTATTGTAATTTCTAGATTCAATGATGGGTTCGAGCTCGCAGCGAAGTTGAATTTGCGAGGAACGAAGGAGATTGTGGATTTAGCGAAAGAAATGCGTCATCTAGAAGTAAGTGACGTTTTTTTTTTATGTTACAGTCGACAATGGAGCTGGTGGGACGCCTGATGATAAACGCTACCACCGCCCATAAACATTTACAGAGGCGTAAAGTCGATTACAGACCTTACGCCTCTACAAATGGATTGCCGACTTTAAATTGGGAAGGGATTAAGAAAGGATTGGCGAGAAGAATAAAGGAAAGGACTGGGAAGGGGTGGGAAAAGGATATGGGCCTCCGGCTCCCCCACTCACCGAACGAAACACAGCAGAATGCTATTTCACGCCGGTCTTCTGTGGGGGTGTGGTACTTCCCCGGTGCGAGCTGGCTCCATTCGTGCCGAAGCGTGCTCGACTACCACATATAAGATTTTTATTCATTACTACCTGTGCGCCCCGGCTTCGCCCGTGGTACATCGCTTCACCGTTTCGAGAAGTGATGATGTGAAAATATTTTTCGTACACGCTCGTCCGGTCTCGAGCCCCCGTCTTTTTGCTAATGCCGAGGTCGTAACAACTGAGCCACCACAGCTCTTTTTTCTTTTAAGCCTGGGTATTTTTATTATAATGTATTGAAATTACCAGAGTTTCGTGCACGTATCTACGGGCTACTCCAACACAAACCGGGAGACCATAGAGGAGGTGATGTACCCCCCCCACGCGGACTGGAGGGATACTCTCGCTGTCTGCGAGTCCGTAGACCCTCAGGCGTTGAAGGCTCTTACACCAAAGTAAGTTATTATTATAGATTAAGTAACAATGATCAATGGTGAACTTACTTTATTACTGTAGTAACAGTCCGCCCCGACTTCACCCGTGGTACATATATAGCCTAAAGACTTCCTCAATAAATGGGCTATCTAAAACTGCAAGAATTTCTCAAAACGGAGCAGTAGCTCCTGAGATTAGCGCGTCCAAACAAGCAAACTCATCGGCTTTATTCAAATATCAATTTCTAATATAGATTAATAAATATATGTTAAAATTGCCCATTATATGATTAATGATTATGTATTAAAAATAACTTTAGTAACTATATGCGATTACACCTTCGTTAATGCATTTTTTATTAGGCTTCGGTTATTATTTAGAATGCAGTAAGAAACCGTCACAACTATGGATGCTAACTTGCTGTTCAGTTCACTGACCACTGAATTAAGACGAATAAATTCAGTGCACAATGGCTTCTAGTTTGACAGATATAGAAAGAGATGGCAAAAATGACACTAGTGTGCAAGCGAGATAGTGTCGAGCATGCTGCTCGACACTACCGCGCCCCCAGTTATGCACCGCCATTTTTGAAATAGAATGAAATCGAAATACATTTTATTTACGACAATTATAAATAATTACGTATCTTATGAATCTAAAACAAAACAAATAAATACAAAAAATCTCTTTTAGTAAAGCAGCATCCATTTCAAAACAAAAATGTACTGTTACACTGATTTTCAGACGAGATCTCGTGACTGCGCGTGAGATGAAATAAATACTATCCTACTACTAATATTATAAATGCGAAAGTTTTTAAGGATGTGTGTGCGTTTGTTGCCCTTTCACGCAAAAACTACTGAAACGATTCCAATGAAATTTGGTACGTACACAGCTGAACAACTGGAATAACATACAGGCAACTTTTTATCCCGATATTCCTACGGGATACGGACTTAAGCGGGTGAAACCGCGGAGCGCAGCTCAGTTCATCAGCACATCACAGGTTTGTAAGCTTCAATATATTATTAGCTTTATTTATTTAACGTTTCTAGGTATCTAGGTGCTCTACCAAACACTTACGTGTTTATGAAACAGCTTGCCGAGCATGTGGTTTACGAGAATCGTGGAAAATTGCCTGCTGTTATCCTGCGACCATCTATTGGTAATATATACACATATATACTCTGTTTAATTTATTTGTAGGATACGGAAATATATCTTAAGCAATGTCCAATGCATCTTGTGCCTAAAATAAAATTTAATTTTCAATTAATTGGTTGAAAAATAACATCGTAATAGATTCTTCTATATAGTGTATAGATATTATAATACGCTTAATGATTTTTAAGAATTAACTAAATGCTCTTACTTATTTGTTCTTATCGTAAAGAAATTATTTAATTCTGGCGATAACAAGATGCGTGATGCTTCATAAGTGTACAAAGTTTGAATTAAATCTGTCCGTTTGAAGTGGGTCTACATCGAGTCGAAAGGAACGGGTTTAATAAAACCTCAATACAAACACATAAAACCGAGAGTAGAAGAAATTCGATTACTGTGGTGGAATCACGGGTGGCCCAGCTAGGCGTTGCTACGCTATGGCAAAAAGACGCAGGTTCGAATCCCGCGTTGTGATCAAATTTCTTCTATTCCTTCAAAAAATTGTTCATGAATAAAAACGTGCTAAAAAACCTTCATTGTTTTCAAGTGGAACTATAAAACAAATGTCATTTTTCCGCGCAAATCTATCTCTAATTCGCTTAGATAAATTTTCAAGTTTTGTTTTATCTTTAATTTTTGAAATTAACATTTTCAGTTGTGTCCGCAAGTATGGAACCGATACCAGGATGGAATGCGTCATTAAACGGACCCCTCGGCGTTGTAATAGCGAATGCAAAAGGTACATCTTACTTTACTTGTAACATTCTATCTTTAGGGCAAAATTGTGTATTGCCAGCAGATTGATTGAACTGGCTGGACGCCCCGACTTTAAATGTGTTTATTTATTACTAGCTGCGCCCCGCGGTTTCACCCGCGTAAGTCCGTATCCCGTAGGAATAACTGGATAAAAATTTGCCTATATGTTATTCCAGTTGTCCAGCTGTCTACGTACCAAATTTTATTGCAATCGGTTCAGTAGTTTTTGCGTGAAAGAGCAACAAACACACACACATCCTTACAAACTTTCGCATTTATAATATTAGTAGGATTTTATCAATCGACACGGTTTTTGCCCAATGTGAAGATGAAAATGACTTAAAAAGCTTGCAACTAAAATCACACTAATATTATAAATGTGAAAGTTTGTTTGGATGTTTATCTGTCAATCACGCTGAAACTATTGAACGGATTTTGACGAAATTTGGTATACAGATAGCGTATGAGCTGACTTGAGTGATAGGATACTTTTTATTCCGATCAAATGGGATAAAACAGGAATCTTGATATCCGGGCGGAGCCGGGATGAGCGTCTAGTTTATTATATTAAAACCCTTGCAACGTCACTAAGCGGACAAAACGTTAACACCCAATCTCATCTACTTTGTACAAAACATGTTGTATTATAAACGACTAGCTGCGCCCCGCGGTTTCACCCGCGTAAGTCCATATCCCCTAAGAATATCGGGATAATAAGTTGCCTATGTATTATTCCAGTTATCCAGCTATCTACGTACCAAATTTCATTGCAATCGATTATTTGGTTTTTGCTTGAAAGAGTAACAAACATACATACACATACACATACATCCATCCTCACAAACTTTCGCATTTATAATATTAGTAGGATCAGCGTTGTGAATGCTGTCTTTCTGACCTTATTTCACTCTATAAGTTACTAGAACTATTTTCGATGTTTACTCTTTGCAAATTTGAAGGAAAACCGAATCGTAAGCTGTGATAATTTAATAAGTAAATAATTTTTCAGGCATCCTACGTACTGTACTTACTGATCCAGATTTAAGAGCCGATTTTATACCGGTAGATGTCGCTATTAAAAATTTTGTGGCCGCTGCCTGGATACGGGGAACTAAAAAGTGAGATATGAAACAAAATAACTTCTCTATACGCATATACTAATTCAAATTTACTAACCTCATATGTTGTTCTTTATACCATCAAATTCTACCCCTTGTGATTTATATAAGGTGTCTCGTCGTATGCTCAATGGAACATGTAGGTTTTCTTATGCTATTTTCTTAAAAATCCTCATAAAATCCTCTTCGCATTTTGTTCTATTATTTAAGTCTTAAAACTCTATGTGTACACCCCTAACAGATCATCCGCCCACTACTGCCATCCACACACGCGTTTACGTTTAAGATTATGATAGATACAATGCCCATAATAGCGGACCGGTATACACCGGCTGCGCTAAGCTAGGGGTGTTACAATAGAGTTAATGAAAAAATAAACAAAAAGTATGTACTTCATTTTAATGTTTATGTATTTTTTATGAAATCAGCATGTGCAAAACTACAAGTTTCATTAAGTATAATACAAAACGGCGAGATACCCTGAAAAAACTAAACCTTCAAATTGTCAGAAATAGACCACAATGGTACCACACGTGAGGCCACCAGCTTTCAAATCAAAAAATAATCATCAAACTCGGTTCAGTAAGTTGAAAGTTCTGAGGTAACAAATACAAAAAATATATTCAGACTTAGAACCTCCTGTTAATGAAGTCGGTAGACGATTAATGAAATACTTGGTAACTCATTACAATTACATTATTTTAGGTTAGAATCAACAGATGACATCCCAGTTTACAACGTGTGTGCTGGCTCCCTTAACACAATATCAATGCAAGAGATGGTCAGCACCGGGAACGCAGTTCTTGATGTTATACCATTCGACGATACTATATGGGCCTCGAATGACCCTAAAGTTTCGAGCTCGAGATTGCGATATAATATTAGTGTGAGTTGTTTTGTATAATAGCGAAGTGAACTGGAGGTTGGTCTAAGCGATCAGCGATCTAAGAGATAAGTAGGCCACCGTGAGGTTTTAGCCGGTCTAGCATAACCTTTGGTACTATCCACGAAGTAGCAAGGTATCCATGAAGGATTTCCTCACATAAAAAAAAGCGATCACCATCGCCCTTGAACATTTGCAGAGGACCGCTACAAAGGTTGCCTATAAGGGGAAATGATAAGGAAATGTTTGAAGAAGGAATTAAGTTATGAATATGGAAAAATACGACCTTCGACTCCCCAACGTATGGTGACATACTCACTATTTCATGCCATCTGTAGAGGTGTGACAGCCATCCCGGTGCGAGCTGGCTAAATACTTGAAGCATGCTCGACTTCCACACTATTTTACATGTAAACTTATCTAGGTCAATCACTTGGGTTAATCATTCGTAAAATAAAAGCGAAAACTAAGAAGAAACATTTACAAATGTCTTACAATTGTCTACAACGGTCTATTCATAGACATCATACAGTTCCGTGCAATGCAAATGCATTCGTCGAATTTCAGTTACAAGCATTAGAATAATAACGCATAGAAACTGAATGGACACTGCAGTTTTGAGAAAGCCATTTCGGCTCAAGAAATAATTCATGGAATGCTTTCCATATAATACAGATATAAGAGCACTATTGCCTGCCAGATTATTTAACAGTCTTCCATATTATCTTCTCTACATATTTAAACTAGCTACGCCCCGCGGTTTCCCCCGCATAAGTCCGTATCCCGTAGGAACATCGGGATAAAAAGTTGCCTATATGTTATTCCAGTTGTTCAGCTGTCAACGTACCAAATTTCATTGCAATCGGTTCAGTAGTTTTTGCGTGAAAGAGTAACAAACACATACACGTCCTTTAAATTTTAAACATTACCCATGAGGCTTGGATGTTTTAAGTGAACCCGCATCCGTAACATATGTATGTTTATCGAAAACTAGCGTCTTTGTAAAAATCATAAATTCGTGTGAATAGCATTTTTATCCTACATGTTCTGTTCCAGGTTTTATTTGAGCATTTGTTGCCATGCTTACTCATAGATTTACTGTTGTACTTAATGGGACGGAAACCAATGTGAGTATTTTTGAAGTAATTTATTTTACACGCACACACACACAAATACACGCACGTTCGCATTTGAATTGGCGGCTCCCAAATAAGACTAATGCTATTATTTATTACTTTAAGAGTCGCAAATGATGGTGACCTTCTATAGGTCCTAATTGTTACATTTTTAGGTCAAAACTAATCCCAGTCGTAATTTTCAGACTAGTCAAAATACAACGACGAATTTACATAGCGCAAATAGCCCTGCAATACTTCACAACGCAGCAATGGACGTTCTGCAATAACAATTTCACTAAACTCAGAAGTGTGCTGAAGGAAGAAGACAAAAAAGAATTCTATTACGATATGGAGAATATAGACCATTGGAGTTACATGCTAGCGTCAGGTTACGGAGCTAGGAAATACATTTTAAACGAAAGGGATGAGGATCTGCCGAAAGCGAGAGCGCATTATAGAAGGTAAGGGGTTCTTTTTAACACGCTTTTATTTGCTTCACTTGTATGTTTGTATGTATGTATGTATGTAACTCACACCCGTTTTTCTCCCACTTACCTCGAACCGATTTCATTCAAACTTTGTACACTTATTAAGAACCGGTGGCAATAGAGTAATATAGTAAGTTTATCCCATTATCCTGATCAGGAGCGCCAGGATTTCACAATTTCCATACGTATCCTCTACGTAAGGGCTAACAGTGCATTTTACTGTAGTTCATAATTATCCTCTCATAGATAGTTACCAATTTAAAAATATTAAGCACCCCACGCTTTTTACTCTGAATTGAATCATTGTGTTAATAACTTAAATTTTATTATAATTTTGTTTTGAGGTGATTCATTTTGATTGATTGTTTCATCTGCAACTATAGTTACTTTAAACTCTTTGCCATCAAAAATTATTTTCTAGTTTTTAGTTCAATTTGCAATAAAAGCGTGTTTTTTTTAACTATAATTATATTATGCCATAAGCGGGTACTGAGCTGGTGGTTCGCCCGATGGTAAGCGATCACCGCCGCCCGTGAACAGAGCAGAGGCCGTCTTTGCGATTGCGCTGCCCGCTTTTAAAGAAAGAAATAAAGAAAAGAAAAAAAAGAAAAAATAATTTTGGGTTGATAAAGGAATTGGATAAGGAAAGGATTTACGAATGGAAAGAAGGAATGGACCGGAAAGGGTGAGGAGAAGGAAACGGTATTTTAACGAGAGTTTAGTGATCATAAAATTTTTTTGTGTCTTATTGTTATGATCAGTAAAATGTTAAGTAGAAATTGGATGTGAAGCCTGCCAAGTTGAGCTTGCCTTAAAGGTATATTAAGCGTTTGTCCCTATAGCGAAAACCGAAACTAGGATCCTACTTTCCTACTAATATTATAAATGCGAAAGCTTGTAAGGATGTGTGTGTGTGTTTGTTGTTCTTTCACGCAAAAACTACTGAACCGATTGCAATGAAATTTGGTGCGTATATAGATGAACAACTGGTATAACACATAGGCAACTTCTCATCCCGATATTCCTACGGGTTACGGACTTACACGGGTGAAACCGCGGGCCGCAGTCAGTCCTACATAAAACATACCTATTAACATACTAAACATAGTTTTACTTTTTAAAACAAAATAAATAATATTTATGTAGGTATGGATTTGATGGCTCGATGAATGTATGGTTGGATGAATGATTAGATAGATGGACAGATGGATGGATCGATGGATGCCTATGCGATTAAAACATTTAATTTGATTAAAGTTATAAACATTGCTTTCGTACGTGCTTAATTGCATAAATAATTATATGTAATATAAACGTATTATTGGTTAGTCACGCGCCATTTTTATATTCAAATTTAACGCAAAGTACATATAAATGACGTTGCAGATTTGATTTTCGTTAAATTTAAATATAGTATTATCCTACTAATATTATAAATGCGAAAGTTTGTATGGATGTGTGTGAGTTTGTTGCTCCTTCACGCAAAAGCTACTGAACCGATTGCAATGAAATTTGGTACGTACACAGCTGGACAACTGGAATAACATATAGGCAACTTTTTATCCCGATATTCCTACGGGATACGGACTTACGCGGGTGAAACCGCAGGGCGCAGCTAGTATTTTTATATAACTAGGTTTGACCGCGATATGCGAAGCTTTTTAAAATACCTCTACAATACGTGCTCTCATTATGTATGTTTCTACGAATAAGATCTTTTTAAATATTCACAAATTTTATTTCCAGAATGAAAATCCTACAGAAAATAACTCATGGGCTATTCTATATCTTTGTTATATGGTGGTTCTGGACAACTGGTTTCGTACAAAACTTGCTAAGCTGAAGAAGATATCATAAAATCAATTTCTTGGTTTGTATTTGCATGACATTTGAAACTGAAGTTACGTTTTTTGCGTAAAAAACATGCTTAAATTAGCTATTTGTATATTAACTAAACGGTTACAGAAATAGAACCATTTGTATAGATAATTACTCGTATATATTAAAATTTTTGTATAACGTATGTGAGCTGTGTTAGTTTATTATTGTACGTAGGGGTTACCATGACGTCTTAAAGCAGCACTAATTCCAGTGTATGAGTGCTCTGTCTGTTTCCCATACTGGAATTACTGGCTTTAAGACGATATATTATATGTTAAATAATAAATATTTTACATTGAATTCTGTTTATTATTTGAAGAAAGAGTATCTTTATCGCATTCTACTGTATGTATGACGACTAATTAAAAAAATACGCATTGTGATATAAGAAAAACGATATTTGTCTTATTGATATAGTAATAAGTGAAAAAAAGGTGTGTGTGCGATTCACACACGATAGAAGTGAAACTTCAGTAAATCGACAAAAGAATGAGATGAATATATATAAAATATAAAATAGTATGTACATTTCTGTCTCATTCTTTGCCGGCTTCATTCTATACGTTTTTGTATTTGTGTCTCTTGCTTGTCGTTTTTTCCGTTGCATCAGGTTTGGAATCACAACGATTCTACAGAAGTTTCACTTCAAAAATTTCAAACGATATGAAGTATGTGAATGAATTATTTTATAAAATAGCACGCAACTGAGCTGGTGGTTCGCCTAATAGTAAGCGATCACCACCGCCCATGGACAATTGCAGAGGTAGGGCCGTAGCAAATGCAATCCTCGCTTTTAAGGGGAAAGGGATAAGGAAAGAATTAACTGTGGGAATAAAGAATGGACTGGAAAAGGTGAGAAATAGGATACCAGGCCTGTATAGAGGAAATTTTGAAATACGTCCGAGCATACGACGTTATTTTGCTTTCAAATTACTCTTTGGTGGCAGGTTCACAAATTCAGTTTTTTTCAGTGAATTATCGTTAGAATATATATAGTAGTAGTATAATATATCTAGTAGGGAAGTACTAGCAAATATTGGTGTTTAAGCGCTGTTAGTTTTCTAATAAAAATGGCAAAATTTCTATTTCTATAATTCTGGTATAGAGGATAATAACAAGTAAAAAGACGTGTTTTGAGGTGGTTCAGTTATCTACCAAAAATAAGCAAAATTTCTACCATTTTTTAAATAGTAGAAAAAACAAAAGCTATCCCTGCTATAGCTATAAGCTATATGTATGCGTGTTCCTGGCTAAACCCTTTATATATTAACTGCTTTTTGGTGTTTTCTACTATACTCTGTAAGCAATATACAAGAATATTGCTTAATTTAGATTAGGTTAGTAATAATTAAAGTAATTCATGTCAATTTAAAGAAAAGCCTCGGAAGCGTAAGCACTGATTTTGTGTATAAATTATTGTGTAACAGCTAATTGGATAAATCAATTAATTTTAATTCATTTCATAATTTATGTAACTCTATTATATTTTCCCTTATGTAATATGAGCAATTTTTTGTATATTATATCAACCGGCATATTAATCAGACTGCATTTAAATAAATTTTAAAAGTCAACGCCCGTACTATTGTTATTGTAATGATTTAATTTTAATTATGTGGGTAAGAGACAAAATCGCATTAATATTTGTGAATTTAAATGTTTTCTTGTATACAGAGTGTTATAAAAGATCTTGGTAAGTTACGAAAACATACAACGTATGCATTTTTAAATTGAGTTATAATATATCCTACTAATATTAAAATGCGAAAGTTTGTAAGGATGTGTGTGTGTTTGTTGCTCTTTCACGCAAAAACTACTGAACCGATTGCAATGTAATTTGGTACGTAGATAGCTGGACAACTGGAATAACATATAGGCAACTTTTATCCCGATATTCTTACGGGATACAGACTTACGCGCGTGAAACCGCGGGGCGCAGATAGTAGGAGATATTTTATGATTGAACAATATGAATTCGTACACAATAGCTGTATATTCTCTTACATAAGAATAAATGGGCTTATTATTATATTGTACTAGCTCTTGCTCGCGGCTCCCCACGCATTAATGCGGACTAGTTTAAAAGATGTTATCATATATATACCTTTTTATTGAATCACTCTATGTATTATAAAACCCCAAATTCCGTTGCGTAGTTTTAAAGATTTTTAGCATACATAGGGACATATGGACATAGGCACAGAGAAAGCGACTTTTTTATACTATTTAGTGATTGTAACCCCGCAGTGTTTAGGCAATTTCTAACTACTCACTACTTACCTAGATAGTACCTACGGGAACTAACTACAAAACGTTTTAAGTGGTTTACTCACACAAACATACGACAATTACCGTCTGTTGGAGAGCATCAACACAAGTGGTCATGTATATAGTTAATAACCGCCCCGGATTTGCCCGTGGTGCATATATAGCATACGAAAAAGATGCAGCTGTCTAATGGTGAAAGAATAACTGTGATTGGTGCAGTAGTTTTTGTGTGATTACATTACATACATACGCGAATACAATTAACAAAAAAAAAATACCGCCATAAAATAACTACAGCAAATTAAATGAGAACACACGGTTAGCGCCTGCTGTCAAATAAAATAAAAATAATCAAAATCGGTTCACCCAGTGCAAAGTTCTGAGCTAACAAAGCCAAAAGACATATAGTTCTGATAAACTCATTTTTTGAGGTCAGTTTGAAAACACATACGTTTAAGATATAAACTACTATCATATACAAATGGCTGTTCTTTGAACCTGTGGTAAATGGGTAATATTAATTTATGTATAGAACTCAAAAGCGCTTCTAGATGATCTAGTGCTTCTAAATAAAACTATTTATGCGTTTTCTTATTGAAATTAACGCTTATTAACTGTTCTCTGCTAGCTTTCCAATTGTATTTCAAATTATAACAATTTATTGTGATGTTTGTAAAAGATTATGAATTTTATTTATAACTGTTAAAAAAAGCTTATTATTAATTGTGAACTGATTTTGTCGAAGTCACACTAAAAAAGTGAAAAGTGTGAAAATTTGTTTGTTTGGATGTTTGTCCGTCAATCACGCTAAAACTATTGAACGGATTGATAAAATTTGGTATACAGACAGGTGCGAGCTGACTTGCTGGCTGGTGATAGGATACTTTTTATCCCGATTAAATGCTCCCTTGGGATTAAACAGGAATCTTGATATCCGGGCGGGGCCGGGACGAGCGTCTAGTTTTAAATATTATCAATTGATAAGTATTTTAAAAGCAGATATAAAAATTGAAGAACAAAACATATTGCATCATTATGACACCCTTTTTTTATAGTGGGGAAATCTTGCATAGATACCCACGGCCCCCGGGGAAAAGGTGGTGGGTTATGTCGGATTCCTACCGACTAAAACCCCACTGTGTTCCGTCAAGCCGCGTAAGTGAAGGAGCAACGGGTACTTGTAAGATTCGTCCGCGACCCCCTCGGCGGCAGCCCTGCAGGCCAGGCACCACGCGGCTTATTTGACAGATCTTACCTCCTGTGAGCGGCGTAAGCGAAACACGTCTCGCGCACGCCTCACCGCACCGGACGATGGATTATTGTGGGAGTCGAGCACGCTTCGGCACGAATTGGGCCAGCTCGCACCGGGGAAGTACCACACCCCCACAGAAAACCGGCGTGAAATAGTGGCATGCCACTGTGTTTCGTACGGTGAGTGGGGGAGCCGGAGGCCCGTTTCCTTTTCCTCACCCGTCCTAGTCCATTCCTTCTTTCCAGTCGTTAATCCTTTCATTTTCCCTTACCCCATAAAAGCGGGCAGCGCATTCACAGAGGTACTACCTTTGCGAATGTTCATGGGCGGTGGTGATCGCTTACCATCAGGCGAACCACCAGCTCAGCTGCCCGCTAAGAAATAAAAAAAAAAATGACGTCCCCGATCAATCAATCAATCAATCAAAAACTCTTTATTGTGAACCTTTACAAGAAGAGTAAAAACAGGATATAAATAACATCGGCAGGATGAAGAGCACAACAATCCATCGCCCGGCGCCCATCATTATGACACCCTGTATTCGCGTCTCATTCGCGAATGCGTCGATACACGCTTTTCGTGAAAGCTCAAAGGTCAAGCAACAATACCTCTTATTAACATTTACTCTTCGTAATATAATAAATTCAGTTCAACGACAGTAATCATCCTTCAGTTGTGTATAACCTCTTGGCGGTGCTGTGTTTTATTGAGGTAACTGTAGAAGTAATGTTTTATGTGAATGTATGTATGTGATCTGTATTGTCCATTTCTTTGGCACTACAGCACAAATCGCTGAACGGTTTTTGATTGACGTGTGGTTGTAATTAGAATAGTAGTGACATCTTATCCTACTTCTTATCTTACGTATATAATATAACGATCAGTAAAACGTTAAGTATAAATTGGATGTGATGTCTACCAAGTTGTGCTTGCCTTAAAAGTATATTAAGCGTTTGTCCCTATAGTGAAAACGAAACTAGGACGACGAAATTAACAATCCTACTTTCCTACTAATATTATAAATGCGAGTTTGTAAGGATGTGTGTGTGTTTGTTGTTCTTTCACGCAAAAGCTACTGAACCGATTGCAATGAAATTTGGTACGTAGACAGCTGGACAACTGGAATAACATATAGGCAACTTTTTATCCCGATATTCCTACGAGATACGGACTTATGTAGGTGAAACCGCGGGGCGCAGCTAGTATTTTAATAAATATAAGTCAAATTCAATGTATAGTTTATTTTAGTTGCTAAGTTCTACAGTTGTGTACAAAAAAATATCGTCACCCAAATGAACGTAAAACACGTCTGTTTCATTAACATTCCGAAAAAGTATATTAAACATTAAATACAAAATGAATTTAACACAACATGTCCAAAGCTTTTATCGCGAGAATCCTGAAAATTCTCTCTATAACATAAAAACTAATTATCCTTACAAACTTTCGCATTTATAATATTAGGATAGGACGTAATATATATGCGCCGCGCGTGGTTAAATCATGTATTAATGTTCGATAGTGCACCTATCCAGGGATGCTACGTCATGAACAGACTGACAAAAAAATCATTCATTTGAAAATTCATCATTAGAAAGTAATTTTTTGAAAGTTCATTTATTGAAAGTTCATTACCTGTCCATGCAGTAGCAGTATAAGCCATTTGTAATTTTTGTATATATTGTTTATCTAGTATAGTTTATGTATTTTATTGTAAGAGTATATATTTTTATATAGTATTTATGTAAAACATGTGTATTTTATTTATTTTTTTTCTCATATTCTGACATATTTTTTAGTTTCTTACACTAACCCTAAAACCTCTTGCATTTCCTTTCCTACCAGGTTGCCTGGCAGAGATTGCTGTCTAGCAATAAGGCCGCCTTTTGTACAGAATATCATTGTGCCATATTATATTTTGTATAAACTATTCTTTCTGTTTTGTACAATAAAGTATTATAAATAAATAAATAAATAAATAAAGTGTGGCAAAATGGTGCTTCTTTTTTTAATTTACAAACATATATCAAATACGATTTTTTTACAAACATAACATACGATTTTCTGAACAGAAATCTTCTCTGTAACTATTATGTGGGGACCATTTTGATATCATGATATGTTCGTAGATTACATAATTAATTATTTTGATTTATTACAAGACAGGCAATTTAAACATCATTGTTTCATGCAAATATAAAATAACAAGAATTGGAAGTAAACAGAATAATACACGGTTTTCAATAAATATATTTTTTTATGTTACAGTCGGCAATGGAGCTGGTGGTACGCCTGATGGTAAGCGCTACCACCGCCCGTGAACATTTGGAGAGGCGGAAGGTCCATTGCAGACCTTACGCCTCTACAAATAGATTGCGGACTTTTTTAGGAAGGGCTTAAGAAAGGATTGGCGATAGGAATAAGGGAAAGGACTGGGAAGGGTAAGGAAAAGGACATGGGCCTCCGGCTCCCCCATTCACCGAACGAAACACAGCATAATGCTATTTCACGCCGGTCTTCTGTGGGGGTGTGGTACTTCCCCGGTGCGAGCTGGCCCAATTCGTGCGGAAACGTGCTCGACTACCACATACAAAAATCATATTTTAATTAATTTAAAACTATTTTCTCATATAATTTTTCTCTTTCGACTAGAAACAAACTACATGTTTATAAAACGATGTTATATTTTCTGATATGATCCCCCCCCTCCACCCCTTCCGCTTCTCCCAAACGTGAAATTAAGTGAGATACACCGCCATCCCCTTACTGTTCTTGTATCCCGTTAATGGATGGCCCCTTTGCTAATAGACAGTTCAATACTGTTTATTTTGTACGCTAGCTATTCGCCCCGGCTTCCCCCATGATATATATATAGCTTGTGCCACTCAGTGAAGTTGCAGCTTTCTAATGGTGAAAGAATTTTTGTAATCGGTCCAGTAGTTTTTGCGTGAAAACGTTACAAACATACAAACATTTCCTCTTTATAATTTTAGTGTACATAATTTACAAGATACATATGTATGGATAGTCTTCACTCCTTATTCGAAGAACGAATTCACCTTTGATCTCTGATTTTAATTGTTTTTTTTTATAAATTCCTAGATAGTATACAAAGAGACCACGAATTAAGTGTCGCCTTTTGAATTCTTAATTGAATTAATTATGCTACAATCAAAAACGATGTTTTCGAATTATCAAAACAAGGCCAAAAAAATTTAAATGGAACGCGAAAGGTGTCAGCTTTCGAATAAAGAATCACCCAAATCGGATCACTCAATCGAGAGTTCTGAGGTAGAAAACACAAAACATACAGACGATTTGCGGATTTTTTTGAAGCCGATTTTTTTTTTTTTTTTTTTATGTCACAGCCGGTAACGGAGCTGGTGGGACGCCTGATGGTAAGCGCTACCACCGCCCATGAACATTTGGAGAGGTGTAAGATACGTTGCAGACCTTACGCCTCTACAAATGGATTGCCGACTTTAAATTGGGAAGGGATTAAGAAAGGATTTTCGAAAGGAATAAAGGAAAGGACTGGGAAGGGGAAGGAATAGGATAGGCCGCTGGCTTCCCCACTCACCGAACACAGCAGAATGCTATTTCACGTCGGTCTTCTGTGGGGGTGTGGTACTTCCCCGGTGCGAGCTGGCCCAATTCGTGCCGAAGCGTGCTCGACTACCACATTCTATAACTTTGTTAACTGTCATTTAATTACAGGTGCCGTTATATTGTTTCGCTACAATGACTTTCTTAGAGGATCGAGATTTACAAGACGTACCGAATATCAAAGAGTATTATGCAAACAAGACGATTTTCGTAACTGGCGGCTCTGGTAAGTAAATGTAACTCACTAGCTCCATTTCCAGGTTTTGCCTAGGTTAAATATTGTTACGTTACGCGGTTGAGATGTACTCATGAATGAATGAATAATTTATTGTACACACCAAACATTACAAAGTACAGACTAAAAATACAAGTTGCACAAGAGGTGACCTTAGGGCTTCAACCAGGTAATCAAAACGCACAAAGAAGAAGATACTGTAATCGAGAATTTTAAACAAAATATTGCATCATTTTTTTACAAAGAAAATAGCATTTGAAAGTTTTAGAAATATCGCTTACCACACCCTGGGACTGAACTGATTTAAACCTAGTATTTTCTTGTGTTTGATTTTACGCGAGTATTATATCTATATTTATAAATTAAAGACTTAAACGGATTTTAAATCATAATAATAATATAATAAATAACCCGCGTTTATTATCCGTTTTAAGTCTTTAATTTATAAATGACTTAAATCTATTAACATTTTTATTGCATCCATCGTAATGGTCAATTATGAGGATGAAATTTCTCTCTCTCTTCTATAGATGTATTCTTTTGCCGCGGCTCCGCACGCGTTAAATTTGGTGTAGTTTTATAAATGTTTTTATACATATAAATCTTCCTCTTAAATCACTCTATCTATTTACAAATAAACTCATTATAATCCGTTGCGTAGTTTTAAAAATTTAAGCATGCATAGGGTCAAAGGGGCAGACAGAGAAAGCAACTTTGTTTTATACTATGTAGTGAAGCTATTTATTGATTATCTGTTTTTATATATATATTTTTAGGATTTATGGGCACTGTATTAATAGAGAAACTCCTTTACTCGTGCACGGATTTGGAAAGGATATACTTGCTCCTCAGGAGCAAGAAGGGAGTGAATTCTGAAGATAGACTCGCAGATTTATACAAGAGTTCTGTAAGTTATTTTTGAACGTTTTATAATTTCCATTTGAATGGAAATATATATTGGTCAAATCTTATAAATAACACTAATATTATAAATGTGAAAGTTTGTTTGTTTGGATGTTGATCCGTCAATCACGTTGAAATTACTGAATGTTTTTGATGAAATTAGGATACTTTTTATCCCGATATAAATGCTCTCTTCAGATAAGACAGGAATCTTGATATCCGGGCGGAGCCGGGACGAGCATCTAAAAAAAGTGAAGTCCCGTGTCCCCTACTGGGGTATGGGGCAGATGATATACATCTGTTTCACTGATCGATTTACTTTATGGACAAGTAGGTGATCAGCCTTCTATGTCCTGCCAGACCGAGAATTTTTTTTTTGCGTCTCCACCGGGAATCGAACCCAGGACCCCTCGGTTCTAAGGTCACGCGTTAGCCACTGTACCAAGGAGGCGGTCAAAGGACGAGCATCTAGTATATAATAAAGATTCTACGGCGTTAAGTTTGCAGAATATTTTGAAAAAAAGAAAGGAAACGTTTATTTAACGCCACACATCCTTACATAAATAGATTAAAATAAAATTTTTAGTGCTTCGAGCGCCTGCGCAAGGAAAGACCTGGCGTTTTCGAGAGAAAAGTGTTTTCTGTAGCTGGTGACATTTCCGAGCTGGGATTAGGTATGATTCATGTTTTATTTTGTGCTTTTAAATTGTTGATTCGAATTTTTAAAAATTAACTTTTGAAGCTACTTTATCCTCGTAAGAGGCCTGTGTGTCTGAGTATAATTGTACATATATAGGTATACATAGGTATACACACAGGATAATTGAGGGAACTATTTTAGAGTTAGTTATTATTGTATAAGATCTAAAACTATCTAATTTAAATGAATTCATTTCATTGAGTAACAAAGATGGAATAGAGATCATAAAATCATATATAATCCTAATTCATAACTATAATTATAATTTAAAACTAAACAGCCTTCAAATTGTTAGATCTAGACCAAATGTAAATAGAACCACAAGGAAGACTTCCAATACATAAAAAAATCATCGAAATCGGTGCATCCAGTCAAAAATTTCGAGGTAACAAAGCCGAAACTCGATATAGGACCTTCTTTTTTTGAAGTCGGTTGAAAATACGTAACGACAACATGTAAATTGGTAACAGTTGTTATATTTTTATCAGGTCTCTCTGAAGAAGACAGAGCTTTGCTCATAAATCGAGTCAATATAGTTTTCCACGTAGCGGCTAGCGTAAGGTTAGTAGTTTATAGTCATTTATAGAAAAATCTAGCAAATATAAGAAACAGAACCGATTTTTTTTAATAAATAGTAGTATTTTCTTGTGTTTGATTTTACGCGAGTATTATACATTTAGAAATTAAAGAAAAATACTCAACATACCAACTGCGGAGAAATAAGTGGAGGTAGTTAACAAACAACAATTTTTGGTATGACCTTCAAGACATGTAACATCTTAGTCTCCCTGTGACCACGCCCGCTGTAAAGCGTTCGAAATGTCTGGTTAATTATAAAATGTATAAATCGCGTTTAAAATCCGTCAAAAAGTTTACATTCTCTTTCTGCCTGCGGATGAGTCCGCGTTTTCGAAGGAAAAGATAGGCAGTGTCAGATAGTCCGAGACAAAAAGTCACTCCTTTTTGAAGTGAAACTTCTTTAGAATCGTTGTGATTTCAAACCTGATGCAACGGAAAAACGACAGGTAAGAGACAGAAATACAAAAATGTGTAGAATGAAGCCGGCAAAGAATGAGACAGAAATATACATACTATTTTATTCATTCTTTTGACGATTTATTGAAGTTTCACTTCTATCATGTGTGAATCGCACACACACCTTTTTTTCGGATCTAAAACTATATCTATAACAAATTTCATCCAAATCGGTTAAGTCATTCTTGGTTAATAGTGTATCTAGCACATCTTATTTTATATATAGACTAAAAAGCCAAATAGTGTAACTAACATGCCTTTATTATATATAAAGACTAGCTTTCACCCCCGGATTAGCACGCACTTCTAAGTCGATATTGACTAAGAATGTTTTAAAACAGAACGTACCCACAAACATTTTTATGTGTCTATTTTAGGTGTAAGAATATATAATGATATTTTTTAATCGTTCCGTCAGATTCAATGATACACTGGACTACGCAGCGAAACTAAATTTACGAGGCACGAGAGAAATTATAGACTTGGCGAAAGAAATGCAATGTCTTGAGGTGTGTTCAAAAATATTACATTTTAATAAGTGGCCTGAAAAAAAAACACTCATAAGAGAACTCCGTGAGCATAATTTTTGGTAGTCGAGCACGCATCGGCACGAATTGCGCCAGCTCGCACCGGGGAAGTACCACACCCCCACAGAAGACCGGCATGAAATAGCATACTGCTGTGTTTCGTTCGGTGAGTGGGGGAGCCGGAGGCCCGTATCCTTTTCCTTACCTTTTCTAGTCCTTTCGTCATTCCTTTCTTAATCTTTTTCCAATTTAAAGTCGCCAATCCATTTGTAGAGGCGTAAGGTCGATTGCAGACCTAATACGCCTCCCCAAATGTCCATGGTCGGTGGTAGCGCTTACCATCATGCGACCCACCACCTCCATTGTCGACGATGACATAAAAAAACGTATTTAATTATTTGAAATAATTGCTTAGATAACAGAGATTATTGTTAGTAAATGACTTATAGAAAACTGACGAATTCATCAACTTTAATGCCTTCAGTTTATCCACTGTAGTTACATATACACAAATAATAATGCTATTCCTAAGTGACACCCTTTTTTTGCACACATAATGTATCTTATTAGCATAAATTAGATAGTACGTTAATACATCAATAAGGGGGCATCCATAAATTACGTGAGGTGTTTAAGGGGTAGAAGGGGTTAATTAAAATCTTTCCAAATCTCACTTTGTCAATTTTATGCTTATTCTTTAGTTTAATCCATACTAATATTTGTGCCCTGAACCAATTTTACAAGCCATTGTTTCGATAAAAAGCCACGTTATCTGTATCATAGGCAATATTTTATTATTTGTTTATACCAGGCGGAGCCGGAACGAGCGTCTAAAAGGATATCAATTGCATATTTTCATGTAAATTTTTTGTAGCAATATAATTCATCTATTTTTTATGTAATCGTCGACAATGGAGCTGGTGGGTCGCCTGATGGGAAGCGCTAACACCGCCCATGAACATTTGTAAAGGCGACTTTGAATTTGAGAAGGATTAAGAAAGAATTGAGAGAGGAATAAAGGGTGCGGATCAGCAGGCCCCCGGCTCCCTCACTCACCGAACGTAACTCAGTTACAAGCCACTATTTCACGCCGGTCTTCTGTAGAGGTTTGGTACTTCCCCGGTGCGAGCAGGCCCAATTCGTGCCGTAGCGTACTCAACTCCCACATAAAAAAAAAAATCTTGCATATTCCGACAATATCTTTCAGAGTTTTGTTCACGTATCCACAAGCTATTCTAACACAAATCGGGATACCATAGAAGAAGTGATATATCCTCCTCATGCTGACTGGAGGGACACTCTTGCCATCTGTGAGGCTCTGGACCCGGAGACATTAAAGATATTAACACCGAAGTAAGCATAACCAGAATTGTTATATCCTCTTCTTGAAAATATCTTATTACGCATCATTGGTTTTTCACTTATTTTCTACCACAGTATAATATATCATAGTATGGTACTACTGGTATGGTCAATACATACTGTGTCACCAATTTATAAAATATAACCCAAATTAGTGTAACCTTAAATATATTTTTAGTCTACTATATTTACAAATGTACTCTTTGACTAAGAGCGACGGTGCAAAAGCCGATAATATTACAGAAATACTACAGCTGTATATATGATTTAAACATTACAGGTACCTTGGAGAGCTGCCAAACACGTATGTCTTCACAAAACAGCTTGCAGAACACGTTGTATACCAGAATAAAGGAATTATACCCGCTGTTATACTTCGACCATCTATAGGTATCTTAGGATCTAAATGTTATGGTGACAGAAACGCCGTGAGCATAACTCACCTGATAGCGTAAACGTTCAGTTCAGAGGCCAGGGGGGTTACTATCACGTCTTAATGCAGCACTAATTCCATCATGGAAAAATGGACATAGCGATATGGGTCGTTATCCTCACCGTCGTTATCCACGTGCCACCATCACGTCTTGATCTATATTAATATACTGATTTTCTAAAATAATATCGGAATGTATGATACTTATTAAATTTTATGAATTACATATTTACACTTCAAACACCACCAGCTCAGTTGCCCGCTATGACATAATTTACTCTTTGATTTTATGCAAAGCAAATATAACAATTAAATATATAACTTGACCTAATCTAATACCAAATCCGAACGTAAGGAACACTTCAGAGTCGAACAAGGCTGTCCGATTTTTAGCCTCCTTACTATCTCCAGACATACCCATCATATTGCGATTTGGAAAAAGACAACAACACACTTTCACATTAATAGATTATATTTATAATATTACTAAAGATTCACTCAAATTCCAGTGATTTCGAGTCACTTGGAGCCGCTGCCTGGTTGGAATGCTAACCTGAATGGTCCTGTTGGAATTATGGTAGCATCGGCTAAAGGTAATTAACTATTTATATGCTTTTATTTACCACATTTACCTAATTCGCCCGAAGATCTCTCTGCCCAGGTACCTCGATGACCTTTATGTAGAAAATAATTGTTTCGATATATTTTCGTTCGTTTATTATTATTTTTTGCACCATTCAGGTATCCTGCGTACAACTCTCTCTAAACCAGACCTGATATCCGATTATATCCCCGTGGATGTCGCTGTTAAAAACTTTATCGCCGCTGCCTGGATTCGGGGTACTAAAAAGTGAGTTGAGAGCAGTATGAAAGCATGATAAATATCTCCTCTCTTATATATTTTATTTCTTTCTGTAGAATACACACTGTAAGACACAGACAATAAGAAAAGAGAGAACTAACCATGTATAAATGACTGCTTTGTGGTTATTAAATCATATTTTGTCATCGGAGAGCCACTGAAAGTCAGCGCCATATCCAGTCTTGTCCTGGAACGGCGCATACTGAGTCGCTTACCCTTCTATCTTATATATGCGGGTAGATGTTTCGATTTTTTATTATGATTATTCATTTATATTTTAATGTATAGTTGCTTGTATTTCTTTCTGTCGGCGTTTTTAATGTGTATATGCGTTTAAAGGTGAAAAACTTTTTTCTTTCTTTCCTTTTTGACCAAGTATATTATATATTTAATAACAGCGGTAGCTCTTTTTGTCTGTCATGTCAACTTATACACTTACATAATAGCAGCGGGCATTATGTACAATGAATATTGTTCTATGCATAAATCTATTCTATAGATACACAAACGATCTGGTGCGCAAGATTAACTAAACAAAAAAAAAAAATTTCTACTCTAAACAGAAAAAAAGAAAAAAAAAGATTACAACTAAAACTTACAGAAATTAATTAATCAGAAAATAGTGCGGCTTAGGTGCTACGCAGAGCAGCGAGAACTTAGCGACGAAAACTTTCAAGAGTATTGGAAAATAGTTTTTTTTTATGTCAAATCTATAACATTTATAAACATATAAATTGACTTTTTTTTCTAATATTAATACATAATATAATACTACGCTATTGCTATAAAATATATACATACTCTTTGCCCTACAGATTAAAAAAAACCGACGATATACCCATATACAATATCTGTGCGGGTTCCCTAAACAACATCACAGTTAAAGAGATACGAGAAATCGGTTTCAAAGTTATGGAAGAAATACCCTTGGATGGTGCTCTTTGGGTTTGCTCCGGCGGCGTGACAAGTTCCAGGTTTAAATATAATATTTCTGTAAGTTTGAAAAAATAACATTTCTTATTACACCATTTCACAGAGTCTTTCTCGGAGTAAAAATACCCTAAGCATAAGTTTTGTACAAAAGGACAACTCATCTAGAGGCTATTTTTTAATTTTCAGTACGTGTTTATTTGTTTAATGTCTGAATATCATTAACTAAATGATAATTCTTGATTTTAGGTTATATTCGAGCATTTATTGCCAGCTCTGATTGTGGATGCATTTTATATATTGTTGGGAAAGAAACCAATGTAAGTACGGAAATGCTTTATCTTATTTCTCTCCGAAGTTTTGTATAAAAATAAGCGAAATCAAATGACATCTTTGCACGCAAGCGTATCACGTATGTATGATACGGGTAAGGGTGCTATTAAATGTTCGATGATTTCAGATTGACGAAAATACAACGACGCATATATTCGGTACAAATAGCTCTTCAGTACTACACAACACAGCAATGGACGTTCTGCAATGAGAACTTCACGAAACTACGGGCCGCTATAAAAGATGTTGACAAAGATGAGTTTTATTACGAGGTGGAGAAAATAGATCAATATAAATTTTTCAAGATTTCGACGCACGGCGCTAGAAAATATATTTTAAACGAAAAAGACGAGGATATACCTAAAGCCAGGGAGCATAACAGGAGGTAAGGATTATTTCCTCACCCTTCTATGCTATTCCTTCAGTCCTCACCCCATCCCTTAACCCTTACAAGCGGACAACTCATTCGCAGAAACCCTTCTGCAAATGTTAAAATCATCGCTTACCATCACGGGAACCTGATGAAAGATTTATAAATCTACCGTGCGTTAAGACATGGGAAAAGCTTCTATTTTATTTATAACATACCTAGCCTAAAATTAATTTTAGGTTGGATTACATTATACATGGTATTAGTCATACAAAAGTGACATATATAATAAAAGGGCGGATTTAAATTTCAGTTTTATAGCATTCAAGTGCTTTACAAATGAGAATTTTTTTAAAGAATCATCTATTGAGATAGATGGCGTGGAGTGTCCCTTAGGCACATAAACCGAAAGAGTTGGAGAAATTCGATTGCTGAGGCGGGATCACGGCAAATGACGAGCGTTCGAATACCGCTTCGTAATCAAATTTATTCTTTTTGATTAAATTTTTTTCAAAACGGCGGAATTCTGGGACCAAATGTCATGCATCTTATTTTTCATTATTTGTTACAGATTACGAAACATGCAACGGCTAGTCCATGGTCTGTTCTATATGTCTATGGGTTGGTGGATTCTAAACACGAATTTGGTACAGAGTTATCTTTATTGAGAGATTAAAACGTCACTTCCCGCGCTAGTGAAAGAAATAAAAAAAATGCTTTGTGTCACAGAATATAAAATTATCATGTGAAGTTGATGTGATATAATTTTTGAACTATATCAAAAACATAAATTTGAATTTTTAAACGCTTAGACTTTAAATAAATAAATCTTTTAAATCTTCTATTGCGTTTTCTTTATATCTAGCATAGTATTATAATAGTATGTGTGGTTATACTTACAGAAATATAAGTATTTTGTTATTTGTTATAGACATAGCAAAATGTTTTGCAAAATTTATGTTTAACAAAATCAAGAATAGAACAACGTATTAAATACCAAAACAAATAAGCTAAATATGAAAAGTAAATAAGTTGTTATGGAAGGATTATTAATAATATATATTTCAAATCTTTATAAATTTTACCGAGATCCCATCAGGTATCTGAATCTTTTTTTTATTGAAAACTTATATTATTATGTTATCTGTCTTGTAAACGCAAAATATGTTATAAAAATTTGTCACAAACAGCTATTTTTTGTAAATCATTCCGAGTGGAATAGAAAATAAAAGGAGATTCCTACTTTTAGTTCAAATGACGCTTGATTTTCGCGAAGAGCAATATCTTATATGCTTCGCATGAGAGGCGTGCGACGGACCTAATTTATGTAATTTAAATCAATAAAATGACAACAAACATCTAATTCACTCTATCAAAGTTTTAATTTCGGCTTGAGACAGTTCATTAGGATGATGTGCAGCTGACCATTCTAACGTGTGTAATAAATGTTATGTACATATTGGACATTCAAATAATATTTTAAAAACACGCCTTTATATATTATGTAATTTACTTACTCATTTAATGAATCATAATCATTATTCATAATTCATAATATCGTCTAGAAGAAATCGCTATTTAGCGATGAGGCCGCCATTTGTAATAATGACACCTAGGATAAGTCTCAATCTGTAATTTTTCCAGAGCAATAAAGTATAATAAATGAATAATAAATAAATATGGTATCTATGCCTTTGTGCTGCCATCTGTGGACTTTATGTTAAACTCTTTATTGAATAGAGATCTTATAGAACGTTATTGTTAATAACTGCATACACAGATGTCGCTTTTATAAAATTATACTTTTAAAGAAAAAGTTTTTATTAAAATCCGATTTGACGTGGCCTGAGGTGTGGATGTAGTTAGATTATCCCCTTGTTAAGTATATTTAAAATTTGTTAAATCAATAGTGTTAATCTGGTTAGTTTAAATACCTACATAAATCTAATAAAGTTAGTGCTTAACCACAGAGAACAAAATGGTTTTACAATTAATTACACTACACGAACCTACATTAAAAAGTAGCATTTTTAAAGCTAAATTTACTTGAGAAATTTTTTGAAGATTTTAATGCTATAAAAGTAAATTTACTTATTTGGTAAATGAATAAGTGAGCTTTTAGGCCTACACTTTATAAATAGCAGTTCGCCCAGCTTTACGCATGGAACGTAGCTTAAGATATAATATGTAATATTATGTAATAGCAGAATTCTTGAAATCGACCCAGTAGTTTTTATGTAAAATCATTACAAACATAACAACAACACAAATGGTTCCTTTTTATAATATTATTAGTTTTGTTAAACACTTTTTTGTGCACATCTTAATTATATCATAATCAAGGTTTATATGTATAACAGTTATTAAAGTACTCCGAATTTAACGCGTGCGAAGCCGCGGGCAAAAACTAGTTTCTAATAAAACCTATGGAAAGTTCCGTTTGCAAATCAGTCCGAGCATTCTTGCAATTAATAAGATCGAATAAGAATGTATTCAAAGTACATCAGGATTTTTCGAATAGTACAAATTATTCTGAATTTAAAATTAGATTAAGTATGGAATATGGATATTTCATTTAGCGGTACAGCTAAATAATAAATTTTCCATATATTCTGTTGAAAATTTTTTAAAATTCTAAAGGAGTTGTGAAAAATCCTACTAATATTATAAATACGAAAGTTTTTAAGGATATGTGTGTGTTTGTCGTTCTTTCGCGCAAAACCTATTGAATCGAGTGGAAATGAAATTTGGTATGTAGACAGCTGGACAACTAGAATAACATATAAGCAACTGTTTATCCCGGTATTCCTATGGGATACGGACTTGCGCGGGTGAAACCGCGGGGCGCAGCTAGTATTATATAAAATAATCATACGCTATAAAGTGTATAGATTTCCTTTGGGAGTATTTACAGTATATATAAAAATAGTTATAATCTTATTTCGTATTGTTTGACTAGAAATGCCTCAGAAATAATTTCGCTGGTATCACAGAGTAAGTAATATGCAGCTATATTGGTATAGTAAACATTACCACCTTCCACCAAAGGTCGAGTTACTCTGCTTTGCACGTTTTAAAATTGTGCACGTTAAACACAGAGTAAAAATCTGTCAAAAAGTGACATTGACATTGTTTTTTTTTTCTTTTATGGCAATCAGAATAAATCTTATCGAAAAGCGGTGAAAACGTTCTTAAGCTGCAAATCTTAGGTAAAAAAGTTAAAGACAATAAATATCTATTAAAAAACTGTTATGTTCCTTGTATCACTATAAAATAAACTAAAGTTTTTGTTCACTTTTACTCCATGTTTTATGGCAACATTGAATATGCCTGAACGAGTGACGTTTGCGTTGCGGTTGTTGCACAAGTCTAGAGTTGCATGTCCTCAAATCATAAAGAAAACAGCCAACAGCTGCTGTGTACTGTGTCGCTGTATATGTGACAAAAGCCGCGAGATGTATATACACATAATAACTTCTTAATAAACTTTCTGTCAAGCGAAGAAGTGACTAAGATTTGTGTTTTAAATGTTTTAGTATTTACATTAGAACAACTGTACATTTGAAAACATCTGTTACTGTTGTTTTTCAAACTAGGAACGACTCAGTGCATGGAATCACGTTGTTTATAAAAAGAAAGTTAAAACAAGTCTATTTCCTTTGCCTTGTCGGTATGAATTAGAAAAAAAAAACTTCAGTTCATGGAACTCGTATGACTGTGTTTATGTGTTGTGATGTGTTTTTGAATATATAACATTAATGAATTTAAAATTATTTTTCAAGTTTTTTCAAGTGAAGTACGCGTACCGACTAAGTGTTGATATAGTTGTACATGATGAAAATGTATTCTGTTATTTAAAATAATGTTATCTCAGCCTAAAAACAGAGTTCAAGCTATAAAAAGTAAATTTGAGAGCTTACAGTCTGAAAACGAGGTGTTGGTTGTTAAGAAAAACACATCGCACCTAAGTAAATATACAGATTACAAACAAAGCGCAAGTAAAATCGTTCCTGAACACGACAATTCCAACAAAGAGAACAAAGATGATGAAATATCACAGGAAGAAAGTAATTTGGTCAATAATTCGGAGTTTTTGAGTCAGGAATGGTCAATACAACCTAATGCTAGTTATTTATACAGTAGTAATGACTTGAAGATAGGTTTATATGAACCAAAAATATCCTTATCACGCCAATCTAGTGATCCAGGGAAGAAATTACACAGAAGTCATGCTTTCCGTTGTGACCGAAGTCAAATTATGAGCCAGGGCCCCAAACGACATGGTAGCTGCAATGGAAGGTCAGAAACTGGTGATTTTTCACTAAAAAAGAGTGATAAAAAGCTCTCAAAGGACAGGTTAAAACAGTTGGGTAACTTTATAGAAGATCAAATGAGGAAAGAAAATCTAATAGCTTCTAATTCTCTTAGTATTGGGGAAATATCTGATAAATCACCAGATTCCATACCTGATTCAGAGGTACCTAGACACATATTGGATCAGTATGCAAAAGTAGATAAAAACAAGAAAGCAGACAAGCAAGATTCTTTAACAGACAGCGGTGTAAGTTCAGAAACAGAAAATGTTGATGAAGAGAAAAACAAAATTAAGAAGCTTGTATCACAATATGAGAAGCCGGAGAAAAGTAATAGTGAAGAGTCCAACTTAGTGTCTATGGACGATCTATGTGGGTCAAACGAAACTATGCGTTTAGAACGAAAAAACCCACACCTGATCCTCACAGATACTCTTAAAAAGGCTTTAAAACAGCCACTACCACCTGGACCGCCACCAAAAAAGCCACCTAGAATTTTCGCAGCCCCAAACCCTGAACAACCAGAAAAACAGAAAAAAGACACGAAAAAGATGCTTGAAAAACTAGAACAAGCCTTACAAAAACGTGAAGCGAAAACACACAATCAAAACAAAAACATGTACGATATATCTGAAGATAGTGTGACTGATAAGCCGAAGGAAATTCACTATCTGTGTACAGAAATATTGGGTATCACAAATAGGACATTAACAAACCAAAGCCGTGATCCGTTTTCCAAGTGCCTCAATTCATTAAATTGTGCCATGATGACCAACAATTCTACATTAAGTCTTCCATATACACGACTCAACAATAAAATGCCATGTTCGTGCAGCAACGAAAACATATCGCGACGTTTGAGCACATTCCAAAACGATTCGAATTTGGAATCCAACGAAAAGTGTGATAAGTGTCGTTTGAACGAGGACAAAGAAGGTTTCAAGTGTCATTTAAATTGTAAGTGTAAAATTTTGAATTCGGAATTCTATTTGCAAAAAGAACATATTTATGATGTGCCATTTGTGGACCTTGAAAAGAGTGATTATGGTGTTCTGAATAACTGGAAAGGGAATATGAGTCGAAGCATGGAGGATTTAAGGAACGATAATACTGCGGTAAGTTGTTTTTTTAATGCAGAACACACATAATCTGATTGTCTTGGTTTTTAACACAATACATCATGTAGAATTACATTATTAAGTCATGTACTCTAATGAAAATCATTGGTAGTTTTGAATTTAAATGGCCACAATGAATGCAATTTTTATGAATCAATCTTTATACTTGTTATTGAACACTTGCTGAACTAAATTTCACCGTATTCTTATGATATGGTATGTATGCTTCCTGCCTCATTCAATCCGTATATGATATCTATGATACAATAATATGAAGTATACAATGACATATAAAACAATGAATTTTATAACATTCAATTGTAAAATGTTTGAATATTTTTATTATGTACTAGCAGCTGGTCCTCTGAGACTTCACCTGTGTACTCAAAGTAAATTCCCATGGAAAGATGTACTGAATAAAATAGTTGCCTACATTACTCACCTCCTATCATCTCCATATCTCTTGCAATATAAAAGACAGACAAACAAATAAACTTGCATAGCTATAATATATTATAATAGAGTAGTATATGATAATAGCTGTGCATTGCATTTAACCAATTTATCACAAAAGGAATAAGTCTCATTATTAAAGAAATGAAATTATCAAATGACTTCTTTTGGTCCTTCCTTCAAGATCCTTTAAGTTTGTGCTATTCCATAAATTTACAGTTTATTTCCTTAAAATAAACATAGAATATGTACATTCTAAATGGGTCGGATGAGTTATATTTATCTTGATGCTCTGTTTTCTCTGTGTTGGTACTAAGAGTAAATGACAGTATATATAAAATGATAATATTATAGATAGATTGAAATATATGGAGATTCATTGACAATATCTAACGTTTCTGAGAATTATTTTAATTTGATAGAATCATAATCAACTGTAAAATGATTCAATGCAATTCATTGCAACTTACATTTGAAAACTGTTGCCAGATGCAATAAATTTTTTTTTTAAATACTGGCTGTTTCCTATTAAAAAATATTAACAGCATGGAGGTAGCCCGTTTTTAGCCTTTTTTGTAATTTTCAAATTTGATTAATACCCTTCTCCATACCAGAACTGTGTATCACCATACACCCCTAAATGTTAAACAAAGCATATCTATTACATAACATCATAGTTACAGTTCTCATTCAAACCTAGCAAATGAAACCGATGTGAAACAGGCTATAGTATTATTATACTGTTGACAATTATTATTGGTTTTAGATGAATTAGACACTACAGATGCTATTGTTTTATCTTACAAATGATCCATAACCTCATCCATAAGAAATACAATTATTTACTGAAACATATATATATATGGTTAATATATTATTTACTAATAAACTAAACTGCCTCCAGTTTGTTAAAACTATACAAATTTTAATGGCACTACACGGACAGCATTAGCTATCATATAAATAAGAATAATCAAAATTTGTTCACCTAAATATTATGTATGATAATTTTTTTATTATTTGACACTAATCTCACGTTATTAAGAAAGGAAAAAATTTAATAACTAATTTATACTTAAAAATATTAGTAAGTATGGATATGTAATTTATCCTAAAAAATATGAGGTAGTATGGATGGATGTATGTTTGTATGGATGTTTGTTACTCTTTTATTTACCGAATGCAATGAAATTTGGAACGTAGATAGCTGGTCAACTGGAATAACATATAGGCAACCTTTTATCCCGATATTCTTACGGGATACAGACTTACACGGGTGAAACCGCCGGGCGCATTTAATATAGAATAAAATGTAAATATTGTTTTAGTTGTTTTAGTTAGTTGTGGGAATAAGAATTGAGGATACTTAAATTTATATTAAAACTAGCTGCACCCGGCAAACGCTGTTCTGCCTTACTCTTATCATTTAGGGGTATGAAACATAGATGTTGGCCGATTCTCATAGATAGCGGATAAGCACAAAAAATATCATCAAAATCGGTCAAGCCGTTACGGAGGAGTATGGCAACGAAAACTGTGACACGAGAATTTTATATATTAGACTAGCTGCGCCCCGCGGTTTCACCCGCGTAAGACCGTATCCCGTAGGAATATCGGGATAAAAAATAGATGTTGGCCGATTCTCAGACCTACCCAATATGCTTACCAAATTTCAGAGGAATCGGTCAAGCCGTTTCGGAGGAGTATGGCAACGAAAACTGTGACACGAGAATTTTATATATTTTATATATTAAGATGTTTGCCTTGAATAACTATGGGGACGTGTAATAATAGTTTGTAACCTTGTGCCTTATCATAAGTACCTAACTGTATTGAAACGAAATGCTATGCAGTTACAATTATATGATTATATTTTAAAGTATATATATTTAGTTCGACGAACTGATATTGTGAGCCATTCCGTAGAACGCAAAATTAAACTGTCCTGTGTTGAGCTAGAGTGCTACATCATTGTATGCGCTTATAGACCTCCTTCCAGTGACTATAATATACTAGCTGCGCCCCGCGGTTTCACCCGCGTAAGTCCGTATCCCGTAGGAACATTGGGATAAGGAGTTGCTTATATGTTATTCCAGTTGTCCAGCTATCTACGTACCAAATTTCATTGCAACCGGTTCAGTAGTTTTTGCGTGAAAAAGCAACAAACACACACACACACACATCCTTACAAACTTTCGCATTTATAATATTAGTAGGATAGAATTTGAAACAGTCATAGAGGAAATATTAAGGTGTTATAAGAGTAAAAGAAAGGTTATTGTATGTGGGGATTTTAATATTGATTTATTATACAACACCCAAGCTGATAAAACAAATGTTTCCACAATGATATGAAGTGTGGACATTTTGATATAAAATTCATTAGTGTATTGATTATCCACACTTATACACTATTATTATGAAGAGGAAACATAGTGCTTTTGTATGTTTGTGAAATAATGTTTTTGCGTTTTATAAAAAAACTGTTATTTCAATATAACAAACGGACACTCAAATATAATTTTAAATATATGCATTATAGATTAAAATGTATCCTGAAGAAGGATCATTGCATGGTCCATGATCAAAATGTACAATGTTTTTATTTATGAAAACTAACCTGCTATTGCAAATGATGCATAAAAAGTGAAGTCCCGTGTCCCCTAGTACCCCATACCCCATATGGGGCCGATGATAAACATCTGTTTCACTGATCAATTTTCTTTATGGCCAAGTAGGTGATCAGCCTTCTGTGTCCTGCCAGACAGAGACATTTTTTTGTGGTTTTACGCTCACTCTTTAACCACTGTACCAAGGAGGTGGTCAAAATAATACATAATGATAATATTATAATATTAATTATTGTCAATAAGTAAAGTTGAGTAAGTAAGAGGGAAATGGGACCTCGATATGATACTTGTGAAGTCATCCTTGCATATCGCACTATCACACTATGTGACACTTCACATTGATATTATAAATGTAAAAGTTAGTGTTTGGATGTTTGTCCGTCAGTCACGCTGAAACTACTGAATGGATTTTGATGAAATTTGGTATACAGACCACGTATGAGCTGACTTGGGTGTTAGGATAGTTTTGATATGCGTGGAGCCGGGCCGAGCGTCTAGTATATCATAAAAATTCCTAGTATCATTTTGCAGTATCATTTGCATCTAAGTTTTTATTTTTTTTATTTAAAAGACAGATGATATAATATATATTATACTAGATTTTAAGGATCTATTTTGTAATCCAAGAAGGCTATAAAGGGTAAATAAATAAATAAAATCAAGGGATTTCGCTGCATTAGTTGTTACAAACTCGATAACTATTAATCAGACTACCGGCAGGCAGATATAGTAATTTTCTACTGTGTGAAGTACTAAGTAGCTTTCTTGTATCTTGGCTTTGTAAAATAATGATTAATATTATTTATCTGTTACCAGCGGTCCGGCCCGGCTTCGCCCGTGGTACATATATAGCGTCTAGCCTTCCTCAATAGATGGGCTATCTAACACTGAAAGCATTTTTCAAATCGGACCAGTAGTTCTTGAGATTAGTGCGTTCAAAGAAACAAACAAACTCGTCAGCTTTATAATATTAGTACGGATTTAGTGCGATGCGAAACCGCGGGGCGTTGCTAGCCCATGAAAAGTGATATACACGTCCAAGAGGCCAGTTTCCCACGCGCGGTCCGTGACGTTCCACCCGGCCGCACCAGGCCACGCTCCGATGGGCGCTCAATGCAACGCCTGATCGTGACATTCGGGGTGTCGGGTTACTCTTAGATGAAGGGGGCAGAGGAAAGCCCCCCCTCCCCCCCCATTAAGTACTGTATCCTAGAAATTAAAAACTTTTTATCGGATTTTAAACGCGATTTATTCATATATTATTAACCCGACGTTTCGAACACTTTACAGCGAGCGTGGTCACGGGGAGACTCCCCGTACATACAATACAATGAATAAATCGCGTTTAAAAACCGTTAAAAAGTTTTTAACTTCTAAATGTATAATACTCGCATAAAATCAAACACAAGAAATGACTATACTGTAGTCTATCTAAATTCAGGCTGAAATAAAGCAAGACGATTCTAGTAACTGTTAATGAAGCACTAAAAATTAACACCGCGGATGTATGATCACCATAATTAATAATAACGCAGCGTTAACGTGTCGCGAAATTAGAAATTCGAGTGAAAGCGTTGAAACGTGACGAATCGATTTTTTTGTGTACATGGTATGTGAAGTTATTGTTTGTTCGGAATGCTAGCTCGTTAAAACCGTAATGGATAACTTTTCCTTTGACCTGATCGAGATGTTTCTAATATCTTATACCTTCAAACGAGCAATTCTTATATTCTATATATAATTGGAATCTCGGAATCGGCTCCAACGATATTCATGAAATTTAGTATATAGGGGTTTTCGGGGGCGATAAATCGATCTAGCTAGGAATCTTTTTTAGAAAATGTCATATTCGTGTTTTATTCGTGTTTTTTTTTTTCCTGACATCTATTGGTGAATAATAATACTATTTTGCTTCGTAGATAACTGGACAACTGAAATAACACATAGGCACTTTTTATACCGATATTCCTACGGGATACGGACTTACGCGGTTTCAACCGCGAGTCACAGCTAGTTAATATTTAGTTTAAATACCAATTTGCTTTTAAAATATCTATAAGTATGTTTGTATTGTTTATATAATGTACATGCATGTATGTTTATTTCTTCTGACTGGCACTCCAGCAAGGGGCTACTGAAAATCAGCGCTGCGCATTACGCGTAGCACACGCTGAGTAGTTACCCTTTCTAGCACCATGCCGATTAGTCATAAGTTCACTTTTTAATTTTAATTTAACTGTGTGTAAATGTGGCGGGGTTAAATAAACATTCTTTCTTTCTTTCTAATATGGTAGTCGAGCATGCTCGGTTGTATTGGTCCAGCTCGCACTGGGGCAACACAGAAAACCGACGTGAAATAGTAGCATGCTATCGTGTTTCATACGGTGAGTGGGGGAGCCGGAGGGGGCCTCCGGCTCCCCCACTCACTTTCCTTTTCCTCACTCTCCCCCTATTCTTTTCCTCACTCTTCCCATTCCATTCCTTACTTCCAGTGGTCAATCCTTTCCTTATCCCTTTCCCCTTAAAAGCGAGCAGCGCATTCGCAGAGGCACTGCCATTGCGAATGTTCAGGCGAACCACCAGCTCAGTTCCCCACATATGGCATTATCGCCCACTCTGAGAGAGGATTTTCTGGTCTCACGTAACTTTTTAACATTATGAATTAACTAGCTGCACCCGGCAAACGCTGTTCTGCCCTACTCTTATCATTTAGGGGTATGAAAAAATAGATGTTGGCCGATTCTCATAGATACCGGTTAAGCACAAAAAATATCATCAAAATCGGTCAAGCCGTTACGGAGGAGTATGGCAACGAAAACTGTGACACGAGAATTTTATATATTAGAGAAGATAATGGCTGTCGATATGCCCATATTTGTTCCCACTATAGCCACCATCTATCCACCACGTTGACCAAGTGCATGTTGCCAGAGTTATCTTTTGGATGCAGTTCCAGTTTACAGATATTTGGATGACCTATTCGATCAAGTCAAGACTTCGCCTTTTTAATTGACGTCGAAAGCTTTATCAAACAGCGTCCACTGTTTAAAACGTGCAATTTATCGCACTACATCCATTATCTTAATTAGATATTACTAGCTGCGGCCTGTGTTTTCACACGCGTAAGTCTGTATCCCGTAGGAATAACGGGATAAAAAACCTATGTGTTATTCCAGTCGTCCAGCTATCTACATACCAAATTTCAATGCAATCGGTTCAGTAGTTTTTATGTGAAAGAGTAACATATCTACACACATCCTTACAAACTTTCGCATTTATAACATTAGTAGGATTAGCAGTATATTTACACCTAAAGCCTGAAATTTATTTAAACTAGTCTTTATTATTAGTATAACTGAGCAGTGCATGTCGCACATAGTTCTTATGTATGTACTCTTCTAAAAGTGTTCAGTGATGAGCAAACAGTCAGAATACCGTTTAAATAACAATGAGGCGTCACTCGGCGGTTCACTGTCACACGTTAGGTGCTGTTATGACTACGCAAAGATTAATCACGTACACACGTGAGCTGACTCCCGAGTATAGGGGGAAAGGGGCCGCGTGTATTTTTAGTTGACTGCATTGGACGTATAATTTTTAGTTTTATAGCATTGAAATGCTTTATAAATTTTCTAATTTATATTTTATTTATAATTTTCTAATTTATATTAAATT